>NW_022900916.1:8702182-8702717 GCF_012274545.1 Fukomys damarensis
CCACGGAATGGGGTTAAGGACTCTAGATGTGCGGATTCACTCCACGCGCAGCGAAGAGGAAGACACCGGTCGCCAAGTGTTCCCAGACGCTGGGCACCGGCGGGAGCTCCTCGGAGATCCGTTAGGGGAGCGTGCAGGGGTGGAGAACGCCCCCCAACTCCGCACCCGTTCTCGCTAACTTTGCTCCCTCTCCCCCACGCAGCGCAGCGCGGAGGCGAGGGCTGTCACGATGCGGGTCTCAAGGGCCCCAGGGGAGGAGGAGAAGGAAGGGAGGAGGAGGAGAGCGGAAAGCTGCGCTCCGGGAGGACCGGGCGGCGAGCGCGGGGAGCTCGGTACCTACCGTGGTATTCTTGTCCCGGCACGTAGTAGGTGGGGCTGCCGGCAATGTGCAGGGAAATGAGCACCTCTCCCTGCTCCCCATCCCCTTCCAGCTCCCCGTGGTGGGTGCACAGGAAAAAGAAGGGCGAGAAGCGCGGGTAGTAGCCCCCCGCGGCGCGCGCCCTCAGCGCGGCGCCCAGCAGCAGCACGGCCAGGA
>NW_022900916.1:8703495-8703817 GCF_012274545.1 Fukomys damarensis
TAGCCTTCGCCCGGCCCGCGTCTCCCCCGCCCAGCGCATCGCCGCATCTGTAGCGGATTTGAAAGGACATTAAGCGAAAGTGGAATTGGCAGCCTCGCGTGGTGCCTGGAAATGGTGATTTGTGGGGTTCGGGTGTGGGAAACTGTGAGGCTGGAAGGGCTGGCCCGCCGAGACCCGACAGCCGTCTGGAGCTGGGCTGTTCTGCTTTTCACTGCGACCCGGTGTAGTGATTTTTAAAGTCCATGTTTATTTCCTTTAATTGTCAGTTAGGACTGGGGTCCCCGCTACGGGGGAGGGGAAGGCGGCGCGGCGCTGAGGGCGG
>NW_022900916.1:8703849-8780921 GCF_012274545.1 Fukomys damarensis
ACGCCGGCGGGGCCCACAGCATCCTGAGGCGGGCGGCGGGCTCCAGCTTCTGCTGCCTCTCCTAACCAACCCCCGGCTTGCCGCCGAGATAAGCGTGAGGAGACTGTGGGATGGAAGGGGTCCTCTCTCCCTGCATCTGGGGCTGTGAAAGAGGTCCAAGGAGAGACCTGTGTAGTCATTTCCTTGCAAAAGGAAGATATTGCTTTTTTTCACTTTGCCCAGCCCAGGTTAGACAGGTAGAAAGGGCCCACTTCTGGCTGCGTGCTGGTCCCTCTTACTAAATCCCCGGTTATTCAACTGCCTTAGATACAGTGTACACATATGTGACCTGTAACGACCATCATTACACCGTAGCTCCGTGCTGGGGATGGGCCTTAGGCTGTAGATCTCGAACCATATTTAATCCGACACCACCTGGAAAGGCGAGGCAGGAAACAAATGTTAATAACTTGTCCAAAATCAGTAGCAACGTCTGGGTGTAAGGCAGCCTGGCTGGTTCCAAAGGCTCTGGCCCTGCAACTGTCTGCTACCCTAAATAGAGGGGAGGCGGCTACCACCAGCTGTTGGTGGCAGGGCGTTTGCAGACCTTTCCTGACACTGCATCCTAAAGTCCTTGAACCTGCACCATTCGGTGTGGTGGGCCTAGCCACAGGGAGATCCTTCAATGAAAAGTTCCTCAGTCTCATTAGCCCATTTTGAGTATCTAGTGGCCACATGTGGCTAGTAAGTGCTGTATTAGACTATTTCCATCTGCAAAAAAGGTCACCGCACTGTTCCACAAGAAAAGATAAATGAATGTTCGGTAGCTAACACAATCAATCAGTCATTCAATACTTATCAAACACCATCTGTGTGGCAAACTGCCGGATGCAGTGGACAGAGCCTCGAAGGAAGTAACAAAGCTCTTTCCCCGTGTCTACAAGGTAGTGCTGTGGACGCGCAGCAAATGCATACAACGCATAGATCCTCTCTGACCATGGCAAATGCTGTGGCTAAATAGGATGGTGTGCAGAGGGTGATGTAGAGGAGAAGGCTGCTTTAGATCGGAGAGTGAAGGAAAGTTCCTCTGGAAGAGCTCACCCTGTGCCCCTAAAGCAGCACCATTCCTGCAATGTTCAATGTTCAGAAAGGAGAGGGGAGAGTGGTATGGAATGCAGCCAGAGAGCAGCACATCGGGGACAGGGAGGTTTGGGTCGGGATGACATGATCAGAATGATTTGAAGAATAGGTCAGAATGTAGAAACAAAAAAAAATTGAGATAAATTTCTAATACATTTTACGCAGGGTTTAAGTAAATATCCAACGTAATGTTTTAATGAGATTGTCTACAGAACAATTTCTAGTTTCATATCAAAGTATATCCACTCATTCCTTTACCCAACAAATATTAACTTATCAACTATTACGTGCAAAGCATTAGGTTAGGCAGTGGAGAAATACAGTTCAGACTCCACAGAGCTAACTCTTCAGTGGAAGAAACAGTTATTGTGATCAGTTGTGGAGGTATAAAAGAGGTGTGTGGTCTAGAGGGAAATAAAAAGTGGCAGGAAAAATACAACAGTGAAGGTTTAATGGAGGAAGAGGCTAAGATGTAGGAAAATTCAGTTTGGTGAAAGTGGTAGGGATAAGAAGCAAAAGCTATTTCGGGCCAAAGGATTCTCAGTGGAGAACACAGTGGTAGATTGAAAGCCCAGGAAGGGTGAGTGCAGGTGGAAACTGCCCCGGGCAAGCTGCTAGCATGCATAAGGCCAGGCTGGCAGGGCCTTGTCTGCACAGTACAGATTTTGGTCTGTTTCCTAAAAACAGTGCCGATGCATGGAAGAGAGCTGAAGCAAATAGATGTCATGGTCATATTCCCACCCTGAGAACATGATCCTGGGGATCACAGAGGGGAGGGCACGTCCCGTAGTGAAAGTAGATACAGGGAAAGGATCAGGGTGGAATTTGAGCAGCTCCAGGGAGAGATGACAGTCTGGAGAGGAGGTGAAGAGGAAGAATGGAGCTGAAACAGACGACCAGACTGGGTGACTGGCAGGACACAGGCACAACAGGAGACAGACACGTGAAAGATGGTGCACAACCTTCAGGCTTTTGCAGCTTGGTAAATTGTTGCTGGTGGATAAACTGGCTTTTTGTAAAATGCTTTTATTAAGTAAACTTTTTAATGGAATGAAGCATAACGTGCGCAAAGGGCGAACAAGTTGAAAGTGTAGAGCACTGAGTGACGGAGCACCCTTCGTAAGCAGCACCCAGGGGACATCAGGCAGAAGTCCCCAGGGCCCCTTTCAGCACCCCAGAGGCATGGAAGGGGTTTTAGGCAGACATATAACAGGTCTTCGAGATGATTATTGTTGCCTGTTTTCAAAGGCAGGTTATCAATTTCACATCAGCTTGACTCAAAATGATGGCTGAAAGAATCATCTATATTATTACATACAGCAAGAATGTGTTCCTTCTTACTGCTCTACAGACAAAAGCTACCAGTATTCATAATGAATAGGTACTTGGCTATTTTCACTTTGGAAATATTTCCAAATTTTGTTGCTGTTCGGCTATGCACAATGCAGTTAAAAATACTCTTGCGCGTGCTTTTTGGTGAACACACGAGTACATTTCAGACAGGAGGTGGAGTGTTAGATCGTGGGGTGGAGGGAACCTCTTTTTAGCAGAACTTATAAGAAATAGAATTCCTTCGAAGTCAAGACTGAAGTGAAAGCAGGAATCCAGAGATAAGCAGTGAATGTCCAGCCCACCCAGCACTCTGGGACTCTGCCCATTCCCAAGTCCCTGGACTTCCACTTCGATGGCCATGTGCCATGCAGGGACAGCAGATAAAGTCGACGACCTCGCCGGGTGGGAGGAAGGATAGGACTGTGCTGCGCAAGTGTCGTTTGCAGATTAGTTTACAAACGATCTGGTGCCAGTCCCTGTTGAGATATGTGCAGAAACAGAAACATTCTTAGCAATTTGACCGTGTATTGACATTCAAGTGACATTCCATTTCTCTGGTAATTCATTTTGATTTTACTTTACAAAAGTAACTGTATAAAGAGTATGAACAGATAGTTTGTGAAACACCCTGAGGAAATTTATGCATAAAACTCTGACTCATCTCCAATGAAAAGGAAAATAAATATATACATAATAGATATAAAAAATAATATGTTTGTAATATATAATTTAATAAAACCATAGTCTTCATTTATCTGATTATTGACAGAGAATAGTGATTACATGGGAACTGTCTCATCAAAGCTTAAAATTACAATCTGGCTTTCAAGAGTTTCTTACCCAAATTCACACTTCTGTTTACTGTAAAAACCTCATGGCAAGAATTAATGTTCAAAGAGTTTTTTTGTTTGTTTGTTTTTTGGGTTGTTTGTTTGTTTTTGGTACCAGGGATTGAACTCCGGTCCTTGCACTTGTGAGGCAGGTGACGGAACCACTGAGCTAAATCCCCAGCCCCGCCAAGAATTAACTTTAAAGTGGTCCTGGTTTAAAAATGGTCCCATGCACGTAGCAGAACCAAACCCAAATCATTTCTTAGAAGGAAAAACAAAACATAAACTTCAAAGAATTCCAACAAAGAAGACTCATGGAGCATTTGTTCATAATGAAAAAAATCACTGGTTTTGTGAGGAAGGGGAAGTCAGTAAGTGATCATAAACAATAGATTACCAGCCTCGGTGCACAAAGACTTAGGATATTGAAATTATTCTACGATATATGATATGCGTATTTTTAATTTAGAAAATTAAATATTTTAAAAATAAGGAACCATCAAGTGTGATTCAGTATTCTCTAAAAAATGTGATAGGTGAAATTTAAAATCTAACAACAGAGTTACTTGTATTTACTTCTGATGGCATGAAATACAAGTATTCAGGGAGACTTTCTTCCTGTAAAACAAGTGGATCTAACATAAAACTTAATTTTCTAAGATTTGGGGGCTTATAGAAAGTAGAGGAGATTACTAAGAAATCAGGAAATTTTAATAACAGGCACTAGATACTACATACCTAATTTGTAGAACCTAGTACAAAATGTAAATGTGCAGGCTCTTGTGAAAATTGTTAGAAAGCAATTCCATTAATAGGTATGTTACAAGAGGCTCTAACATATATGTTAGAAAAAGGAAAGCCTGACTAGTGCGTGGAGTGAGTACATGAGTATGTGGCTTCCCGGTGATAAGGGAACTCAGTATGTGGCAGCTGGCACTGCAGATCAAAAGAGGAAACAATAGGTTTTCAATACGTGTACTGAGACAATTGGTAGTCATATTAAACATCGTAAAAGTGGACCCTTGCCTTCTAATTGGAGCCTAAATATGAGGCCTTCCACTTGCACTGAACTTTTTGCAAGGCCCTGAGAGGGATCCAGAAGTTCACAGGTTTTCTGTAAAATTTGAAAAGATATTTTAACTATGCTCTCCCTTTTTGTTATTGTTTTGGTTGTTTGGGTTTTCTATTAAGTGCTAAGGATTCAACCCAAGTTCTCATGCTTTCTAGGCAAGCACTCTACCACTGAGCTACATCTCCAGACCTTTTCATTTTAAGTCAGTCTCACCAAGTTAGCCAGGCTAGCCTCAAGTGAGGAATCTTCTTGACTCAGCCTTCAGAGTAACTGGAATTACAAACATGCACCATCATGCACAGGTTGCTTTGTATTTTAACTAGTACTCCATTACATTTATTTGTGTAGACTGCCATTAGAGTGACTCTGAACTGGGATTTTGTTTTTTTGCTTGTTTGTTTTGTTTTGTTTTTGACATGATGAAAGTGATGGTGATGGCGTGAAAGGAGAGGGGCCAGGAGCTCCTCTGTGGGAAATTCTAAGATAACTCAAAGTGTCTTGTGTAAGTTCTTACCTTTCAGGGATATACAACTTAATGCAATGCTTGCAATTATAACTGTATTACATTTTATGGTATCACCTGAAATATAATTCCACTAAAACAGATTTCATGTATTCAAAAGGCACAAATCCATAGGACCAATAAAAACTACCAGTACATCTATAAGTAGTCTCAGGTCGTGATTCCAAATCTAATGCATCACGTATTTAGTACATCTGGTATACCTCGTTCTGCTAGTCTAATGGTTCCAGACAAACGGCACACAAAATTACCACCTTTGCATTAAATGGCCTGAAGAAAGAAATGTTCCAGAGGCAAATCTCCCACACATACTCATCAGTATAGCTAAGTATGTAGTAGGTAGTATGTTGTAAGTATGAACGGTTTGATGATGCTGCATTTGACTATTGTGTGGGGTTGCTTTTCTGAACATTTCATATAAATGAAATCATAAAATAGGTGGTCTTTCATATTTGATTTCTTTCATTCAGCACATTTTTAAACTTCATCCACATTGTAGCAAGTTCCAGTAGTTTTTCTTGATTGTGCCTGGGGATGGAATTCGGGGCTTCACACCTGCTATGCAAGAGCTGTACCAGTAGGCTTCCCTCCAGCCCAGTAGTTCTCTTTTGTTGCTACCATAGTGTACCAGTGTATAGACAGGCTGTTCACTTCTGTGAGACCATGAATGATACCACCATGGATATTTACATAGCCGTCTTTGTGCAGATGGATGTATTAATTTCTCCTGGCTAGTTATGCAGGAATGTAATTGCTTGGAAGCAAAGGTTCTTAACTTTGTTCGTGAAAAGGACCTCTTTGGTGGTCTCATGACTGTGAAGCTCTTCTCAGGATAATGTTTAAACATTTTATATAAAATATATAGAATTATAAAGAAGCAAATTGTATTGATATGTGGTTATTGTCAGTATACTAAAAGTGTCATATATATGTTTATTAACTCGTTAAATAAAATATATTAAGACTAGCAACTATTAAGTTCAAAGAAATAATGTGTTCTATCTGTATTTCAAATTCTGCGTAACAATCATAGCATAGTAGTGGAATTTTTGTGCTTTTTACTGATGACGAAGTCACATACTCCTATCATTGGTGGCCTCTTTTGTAATGGGAGGAAATGCTAAATTTCAGTGAAAGGTTCATAATAACCCTACTTCAAGGATTTCCCTCAACTGCTACCAGGTTTTCACCCTACGAAGAACTTGGTGTAGAATATTATACTGTAGTGAAAATGAAGAAGCGCTACTCATTTCAACATGAATCTCACAATGTTTAGCTTTAAAAGCAAATTAAAGAAAATATACCCTACTACATCACTTATATAAGGTTTGTATATATGATAAATAATGCTATATGTTTTTAGGTATTCATACATATATGGTGAAGTATGAAGAAATGCCTAGGAATAATATAGAATGAGTTCAGAATGGTAATTACCTGTAGGCAGGAGAAAGAGGGATTTGTTGGGGAGGAATTTTAGAGGCTTCAACTTTTTTAAATGGACTGGTATTTTTTCAGGTATTTGTTATTTTATATATTTATGTCTCCAATATATATTCATGTATGAAATATTTCATAATAAATTTTAATATAAATCCTTTAAAAACATGTAATTAAAGAAAAATTACCCCCTAGTTAAATATCTATTATAATATTTAAAATGTGACTAAAATACTATGCTATACTCAAAATTATGGGATTAAAACAGGAAAGTGAAAATATAACACATTGCTTCTCATATATTATTTCCAGTTGCATTGTTTCCCAAAGATAATTTGAAAATTTTTTTCAAGCTATCTTCAAAATATTTTTGGAGATATTTAATAGTCATTCTCTATATTCTCTTTTACTGCTCTATTATTTGGACCCTTTGGAATTTTCCCAGGCACATTTTCCAGACAACTTTTAATTTTATTATAGTATTATTTGTCAAGTAGACGTGACAAGACTTTTTGATTTAACCAATGGAGACCTTACCTCAGTGTAACTTAATCCCAAAAGTTATTTACTGATTAGGATAGCTAAAAAGTCCAGAGGAAGTTTTAATTTCAGGTGCAGCTGACACAACACTGGCAGGACTCAATCTCTTTCTGTCTGTAGCATTGCTCTCAGGCAGCCCAGTCATTAGGATGGCTCTAGGCAAATCCAGGCATGTGTTATCATTACAAAGCCAGGGCTCACCAGACTGCCTGAGACTCATGTGCCAGTTCTTGGACCAGTCACTGTGTTGGAAATGCTGGCTGCCTCCACTGGGACACATCTCCCAGAGACCAGAGTGAATGCAGAGTCAGACCCACCAAATCCACACTCCCTGTGAGGGAGAGGGGATGGATCTCCAAAAGAAAGGAGCCACACAAGGGGAAAGTGATGTGAGCAGAACAAGCAACAGACGTGCCCTGCACCTGCTGAGGATGCAAACATCCTTCCATCGCCTTCGGTTGCCTAGTGGAAGTTCATGCTATGTCATGTATGGCAGGGATGGCGGGATAACTGTGAATATGCCAAATGCATTCTTGTGTTTAATGATGAGTGCTGGCTGTGGCTGGTTTTTGGAAGTGGCATTCATGGTGAGGTGAATTTTAACTTGCTTTCATCTTTTGGTGGTCCTGGGGCTCGAATCTAAGGGCTCATACATGCAAGGCAGGTATCCTACATCCCCAGCCCCTCAAACTTTAGCTTAATTAAGTCTGGGTCATTCTAAAATAGAAGCCAGAATCTATTCTCTACAATTTGACATTGACAGTGTTTCCTGTTTGGGCCCTCAGCTTGCTACTTCCGATAAAGTCCTACATGAATAATAATAAGTAATATATGATTCTGTAAAGCTTTCCAGTGTAGTTAAATAAAAAAGAAGGATTTGTTTAATATTGCTGGATTTGATGCTATGTATACTGATGTAATGGGAAAATTATTCAGAAACATTTCATCCTCAAGAAAATAGTACCCACATTATCAATGCCTTGGTAACACCTGAGCTTGTAAAAACTGTAATCCATACTTTCTGAGCACATGACCTTGCTGGTGACTTTTCACCACAAAAGGAAAATCATCTTAAAATTCAAAAGTATCAGTACCCACTAAGTTTTCTTTAACAGAAAAGGATAAAACTCTAGAAACTCACTTTCTTGTCACAGTATTCAAAAACATTTTCTGAGAAAATTACTCATTTATAGACATTCCTCCCATTAAAACAGCCATAATTTTGCTTATAAGAGGTTGGAATGAGAAAACTTAAAAATATTTATTCATTACATATTTTTTCACCTACTGCAGCAGGACAAATGAGCACCGTGCTAGGGCCTGGTGATATAAGAGGAAGGAAAGATGACTTACTCACACCAACTTTATAATTTACTGGAGGAAACATAAGTGATTATAATATGAAGTCTGATAAATATTTTGATTAAACAATATGTATTCTGGCATTTAGAATTGAGTGTCATCAAGAAAAATAATGGGATGAGATGGCAGGGGTGCTGAAATATTCTTGAGTAAGGAATGAATGTCTTAAAGAAGATTTGGGCTAAGTGTTGAGGACAAGTAGGAACTGCCCAGGCAGAAAGGTGTGAGGTAGGGATGCCAAGGCCAACGCAAGTAGAATAAATGTACACGGACACTGTGTTCAGGTAAGTAAAAATAGGCTTAAACAAAGGATGTGTGTGGCCAAAGATGTGGACACTTCCTCGTAGGCCTGGAGAAAGGACTCACTTAAAAAATGCCTGTCACATATCCATTGAGATTTTATTGATGTAATTATAACTGACTTGTTTTTAAAATATTGTAGATGGTCGTGAGAGAGAGAGAGATTAGTCAGCCACCACATAGGCTAGGATTAGGAGGTCCACAGATTTCCTTTTAGGGCCAGGTGGTAAATATTTGTGGCTTCGGAACCTGTCTTAGTCCATTTTATATAGCTATAACAGAAGACCTGAGGCTAGGCAATTTATAATGAACTGAAGTTTATTTGCCATAATTCTGGAGGCTAAGTCCATGATCAAGGCCTTGGCCTCTGTTGACTGGTGAAGGCTTAGTCTCTACCTCACAATGATACCACGGATGTGGCATAGTGCTATTCCCTGCACAGCAGAAAAGAGCAAACCCATTCACAAGCCTTTTCTTTTTAAACAAAGATGTCAGTCCACCCCTGAGGCAGAGTCTCAACACCTCCCATCAGGCCCCAAAGTTACTACTGAGCATCAGACTTCCTTCCCTCCTCATCAGCCTGGCCTGTGATGGCACACAGGTGTTCACAGGAGAAATTCCTGTGATGCGCAGGTTACAGGGAACATCCCCTTCCAATTCTGAATTTCTCCCACACACTCTCTTCCACATATGGTAAGTCATAGTTAAGGTTGAAGCCTAGACATAAACGTCTACTTAACATACTACACAGCTGAAACAGAGCCCCATTCCACTGATTAAAATTCTGTCACGACTAGTGAACATAGAGGCTTGGACCATGAAATTCATTCTGAAAGGCATAAAAATACTCAAGAACTAGGAATCCCAAGCCTTTGTGGAGGGTGTAGGAATAAAGCCGGCCACCTTTAATAATTTATTTCTCTCATTCGTTATCCTCATTTGAATTTGAGAAAGTTTTTAAGGCTTAGAGGAGACTTGTTCATTCCAAACAATTAATCTCTATGAATTCCCTTTTTGTGCACTTTACACGTCAGAGACACACAATAATGCCACCATTACTTGCCAGTTTCATGAACTTTGGCCTCAAGTGGGTCATGGGTCAGTTTCAAACAAAGCTCTAAATGTGAAATGATGAGTGACTTCCATGCCTATGATATTACGAGGTTTTATTTTTCACATCGTAGATATAATGACACATTTTTGTCTTTATTTTTCAGCCAGTGAAAATAATGTAATATCAATGTGGACATTCCTCAAAGTCACAGACAGGTCTGACAGTTCTGTTAAAGACTTAAACTCAACACTATGCGGTCTAGGATTGTATATCTTCTCTTTCAAATAAATTAATGAACACTTTCTTGTTCATTAGTATGAAACGATTTAATAAGAAAGGCTGTTGACAAAATTTGCCTTATAGACCTTGAAACCCTTTAAAATTATAAAACTGGTCACTGTTCAGACCTGGTTGCAAACATTTGCTGCTAATGCCACGGGTATTTTTACAAAGAAGGAATACAGGAAGGTGCTAAATATCACAATTTGACAGTTAAATTCTAGAGATGGTGTTTATAACAAGACCAATACAATAGCCTTAGTATTAAGACATAGAAATAAATTTGGACTCATGACTAAGCGTGCTCAAATCCAGCTGAGTGGTTCAAATGGTATGATTCCAGCATTTGATTTGGGGATTGTATTCAACCATCTCTGACAAAACCCTAGTCATTCCCAAGCATTGCTTGTCCTCAGCGGTTCTGATTATTCTAAAGAGCTTTGAATTTTGTCTCATGAGATCCCACAAAGTTAAGAATCAGATGATAGAGCTCTACCCCAATTTATAAGTTTAATAACTGTAATATGCTCAATTATTAGAAATGGTAGTTATAATTGATTTTAAAATCCAATTTTAATACTTTACGGACTATATAAGTGATAGTTTGACTAAATCAAAGCCTTTAAAATTATCACCATCATTAGTTTGTGCCAGCGTGTGCAGCAAAATCAGCAAATGCATGAAACCATGCATTGTAACTTCTAAAGTGTTAGAGTTCTCAAACATAAGACAGATTGTGTTAATGGTTTTTTAATATTCTTTTTAATAAGATGTGACGATTATTTACACCATTATTCCTCCTTTCTGGCAAAACTCCTCTTAATTTACTTCACAAAACTACTGGCAAGGTGAGCCCACCACTTTTTAATTTTACTTATGCTTTAGAGTGTCTTCATCCAAAGTATTTTTGAAACACTGATGATCAAAAAAATTTCCATTCTGTGGTGATTTGTATTTTAATGTAAGACACAAAACAATAATGTAAATTGCTAACTGCGTGCCTTTTCAATAAAGGTAGAATTGAAATCAGAGGTATTCATAATTGTTTTCTTGTTCAGTATGAGTAAGTTTATACCTATGGGGGTCTCATAAACTGAGAAAGTTGACAAAAGAAATGTGTTACATGCTCTTATGTGGTTCTCAGAATTTGCTCTGAAATACTCTCAGAGTTAAATATGCATACAGTTGAGACTGAGCATCTCAGTAATAAGCTTCTAGGAGAGCCCTTCTCCCTGATTCTGTTAATCATTGAGCTCTCTTTTTCTGAATTTGAGTATGAATCATGGCTGTAACTCAAGGGTGGCCTGATAAAGGTTAGGCACCAACAGCCTGCCCTGTGATTTCCAGGTCAAGGGAAAAGAAAAAAATAAAGTGCAGAGGGAGGGGGTTGACAACAACTGCCAGTTTAAGAGCAGCCTGAGAAGAGTGCTACTGTTGAAAAATAATGTTGATCTCCAAGTGACCTTCAGTACAGCAGAGCTTCTGCTCAAGGATAAACCGAGCCATGGCTGAGCTTTAACATATTAAAGCTAGAGTGGGGCTTTTAGTATGAATCCTATATATAGTACATTTTTATTGCTTATAGTCCTCCTGCTGTATATTTATATACATTTGTTGTAAATACGTATATATTTGATATAAATGGCTATTCTTGATTGGGACAACCATTTTCCTAATCTATACTCAAAGCAACTGGTTCATGAAGATTTAACACACACATGCACAAATGATTCTCTAAGATGGTTAAATGTAAACCTTAAAGGGTTTTGAAGGCCCTGGCTCAATGATTGCTTAACTTAATATTTACTGTTGATTGTAACATACATAATTTGTTAACTCAGAGCCCTTTTGTTTTTACATTTAGTTTAAGTATCCAATTGATGATAGTCTTTGGAAAGCTTGAAATCAAAATTGGATTTGTATTTCCTTGGCCAAATTAGATACAAACAAGGAAATCTGAACATAGAGAAGAACATCACATTTCAAAGATTTAATAATTAGAATGATCCTCCTTGTTACACCTAGCAGATAAACTTTAAGAGCTCAAATGAATGGAATAAGCTAAATTAGGTCAAAGTGTGGTTTTATCATCAGATGTGTTACTTGACCTAATTATTAAAATAGGTGAAAAGCATATAAAGTTGAAGTTTAAGAACCGAGGAAGCTATGAGGTCACATCTTACTGGTACCATTTTACCATATACCATGTATATAATCCCTCTAATCCCAATGAACAGCCTATTGCTGATGAAATTTATTTTCTAAATCATTTATTATTGAATAATTTCCAAGTCAAAGGAAAAGAAAAACTGGGGAAAATGACAACAAAGACCAGAGAAACAAGAACACAGTACATGTTCGTTAGATGACTTAGTCCAATAGCCTGATTTTCGTATAGTTTTGAACTATAAATTTTGCACCCTTTGTATTCTGTAACTGAGAAAATATTTACATGCAAAAGCACTCATTTTTATTTAGTCCTCACAATGAAATCACTGGGTTCTTAGGACCATTTCATTCCATATGTGCAGATGTTGTGGCTCAACGAGTGTAAGAGCAGTCCATAGAGATCCATTCAAATCACCAGACAAACCTGGAACTCAAGTCTCATCACTAATTCTATTGTCAACAACTTGGTTTCAGTATCTTTCTTACTTTAGAGAAGCGGGCA
Source organism: Fukomys damarensis (assembly GCF_012274545.1). NCBI lineage: Eukaryota > Metazoa > Chordata > Mammalia > Rodentia > Bathyergidae > Fukomys > Fukomys damarensis. The sequence goes on from NW_022900916.1 coordinate 8,716,372, forward strand.
TCTTCCAGTCTATTAGAGTTGCCATGTTAGTTGAACTCTCCTTGCCACTCCAGCCCAGTGCCAAGCTACCCTTGACAATCTGTTAGCGAGAAAGCATGACCTGAAACCTTGAGTGAGACAGAATGTGAGACAGCTGAGGGGCAGCTATCCCTACCCACTGTGATACTGTACTAGGATCCTCTCTGCTGTGCCCCACCCTTTACACTTCTATGGATTCCTATTTGAAAAGCAACCTGAAACCAGGTTCTTAAAAGACAAGGGGAAGGGGAAGCCTGATTAAGAAAAAAAAAAAAAAAAAAAAAAAAAAAAAAAAAAAAAAAAAAAAATTTTTACACGGAGATGAAAGATTGTAGAAAATATTGAGAAAACATGCAAATCTAGAAGAAAGTGGTAATTTTCCAGCAAAATATAAATAATGAAGATTAGCCTGAGAATGAAAAACTATACAGATCAATAATTGGAGAGGTTAACAAAAGACATACCTTTAAGAAAAGCTATATGCCCGGGTAGCTTTACAGATACATGTAGTCTTTTAAAAATTTAATAATCCATATTATTTGGTATTCTCTAACTCACAGAAAATACATTAATCTCCATTTTATGCAGCTAGTGACACTATTGGACAAAACCCAAAACCCAATAAATAAGTCAGTTTTGCTCATCAGCATAGATACAAAATTCTAAATGAGATGTCACCATTCTAATCCAGAAATATATGAAAAGAGCAATAATTTGAGCTTGTCTTAGGTATGCAAGGATAGTTCAATGTTAAGCAATCTTTCAAGATATTCATTAAGCCCAAAAATTGAGATAAAAATGAATATTGCTATGGCTACAAAAATAGTATACAAAATGGGATTCATCAAAATTCATCATTTGTTCCAAAGTTTCAAAACCTCTCAATAGAGAAATAGAAGAAAAATATGAGAGAGACCATTTGGCATAATCCAGAGCCAACATCAAACTAAACAGTGAAATGCTGAAGCCATTTCTATTAATGTCAGGAACAAGGCAGAATGCCCACATCTCATAACTCTAGAAGTAATTAGACAAGGGAATGAAATGTTCATAAAAATATTAGAAAATGTTAGAAAATAAAAATCAAAATTATTATTTTTGCAAGACATGTAAATAGACATAGGTACTTCAAGAGACTAGATTAATAAATTAATTGAATAAAAATAATTGGAGGTAATATATAAAATATGTAAAAATATTTAGTTTCTATTTTTCTAGCATTAACCAATAGAATGGAATTGCATGGCAAATTAATAACCAATAGAAATATAATTCACAATAGCAATAATTATTACAAAATATATGTGGAAAAAAAAAGTTCTTAAACCAGGACTTGAATAAATTGAATGATATATTGTGATCCTCAGTGAGGGTCTTTACTATTAAAAAATGTTATCCTTCTAAAATCAATATGTAAATTGTATTCAATTATATATATTTTGGAATAATATTTATAGGTAAGTTAAAGGCATCTGAGAATATCCAAGGACACACTACAAAAGAAAATTTGACATACAACTAGCATTCTCAGATATTGAAGGTTAATAAATATATATTTCTATTCATATTAGTCTTATCAACTCAAAACATGTCATTTTTGTATTAGGCAGATTCATGGACAAGAAAGGACCCCAAGTTTCTACGTGTATACCAGTCTTAAAGAAGCAAAAGTAGTGATTGTGTTACACGGGGGTACCATGAAAGGCCATTTATAGACTTCTAATTTCATGTTGCTAGCAGAAGGTATACCTTGACCACATAAAGTGAAAGATGGCAGTATAGCAAGGATAAATGTTCTGCTGTTTGGCCATATGTGAGTCCAGTAGGCAGATATTGCAATAGTTAATAAGAAATCATTTATCGCATTGTTGCAAAATTCGAAGAAACAGGAAAGACCAAATGGGAGTCAGGATGATTTATTTAAGAGGTATACACCAGCTCAGTAGACTCTGTGTCTAAAATGGCTGAGCACTGAACAAAGAGAAGTTACATCTTTTATAAAATTTTGTCAAAGGAGGTTGTTTTCTAGTGACATACCAAGTGAACTTATCAGAGCAGGACAAGGGCAGTCTCGGAACTTTACCATGAAAGAAGACAGAGTCTTATGAATCATATGAAAACAAAGTGTCATAAATTTTGTTTATATGACATAGTTGTTAATTTAATCTGTACCTGAAGAAGGACTTACAGCTACAGGGGAGAGAGGGATGATGGAGGAGGTACTGCCTAAGGATCAGAAGGATTTGTTTTTCTTTAAGTCTTGCTTCAACATAAGACAATGCTGTCATACCTGAACTGCAATCATGTGATGGAAACAAAGAAATACTTGAGGGCCGGGGATTTAGCTCAGTGGCACCTCACCTGCCTCGCAAGCTCAAGGTCCTGAGTTCAAACCCTGGTACCAAAAAAAAAAAAAAGAAAGAAAGAAAGAAAAAGAAATACTTGAAAGTTATTATTTAGAGGTTCTGAAGTTCCATTTTTCTCTTCACATTGCCTTACTAAACCATGTCAAATAAATATGGTTGGCAGGAAAAAATTAGATGCAAGCTGAATGAATAGGAAATTTTAATTAGAGAATAATTATGGATATATATTACACTTATAGGTGAAGTTATCACTTCCCTTCTCTCTCCTGTTTCAACTCCTAACACAGAGTGATAATTGCTTTAAAAGCAAAATAGTTCTGAATACACTGATATGTATTTTTTCCCAAGAACTATAAGTAGCAGATTTCAACACCTGATGAATCATGTTAATTCTTATCCTACTTAACAAATTCTAATAGGCGGCAAAAAATCTCCTGCAGGGTATTCATTTATTTCAGCACAAAATGTTTGAGGTTGAATTCTAGCCCAGAAAATGAAGCAGAAAGATCAGGAAACGGAAATTGTATAACTGTCATCAGGAATAATATTTTGTTCTTCTAGACCTGAATAATAACATTGTACCATCAATGCCCATATTTCCTTCTCAAGAAAGATAAATTATCAAATACATATAAATCTGAAAAGTAGACCAATACTAAGTCTCCTAAATGAACTCATTGTGATAGTTTTTAAAAATCATGAAAAACATTACATCACCGTTTTTCTTTTAACTGAACTGGAATGAACACTTGCAACATTCATAAAATGGACAGAAGATAATTGTGGCCAATTACATTATACTCCTACTCCTTAAAAAAAATGTAACAGTCCAGGAAATGAGTCCTGAGATCCTTCCTGTATGTGGTAATATGTCCCACTGAGCCTTATTGTCTGTTAAATGCTCTATTTTCACACAGTCTGAGTGAGAATGTGTTTTTATTGATTTTTATGTACCACACCTTGTGTTCCAAAATGGACTGAGTGATAGCTTCAAAAGATATACAATGTGTATCTTTTTCAAAAATTAAAAGTGTGAGCAAAGAAGAAAGGAAAATGTGGATAGTAACATACATTGAATGAAACATAAGTCCAGAAAAGGCCTATGACAATAACTTCAGCCTTGCTACTGGTGTGCAGATCTGTTGCTAAGATGACTAGCAGTGACAGAAAAGGAAGCTGTCAGATTCTACTATATTCCCTATAAAAGAAAAATAAAATGAGTGTTGGCTTACTTTATTTGTAGTAGTAGTGAAAGTATTCGTAGTAATTAAGAGTAGATCTAATTCAGAGTGCTTATTATAATTCCAGGTACTTTTCTGAGAACATTGTATATATTTAATTTAATCCTCACAATCTAATTAAGCAGATAACACAATTATCTCCTTTTCATAGATTAGGAAATAGGGAAACAGAGATATGTGACTCGCTTCTGATAAGGAATAATATTGAGATGTTATTAAATGTGTAATTAAGATATAAGATCTAGACACTATGTGGTTAAAGCTTTTATGTATTCAACATCTCAAATTTGATTAAAGATAAACAAGCCAAAAACAAGCCAAGCTACAATCTCATTTTCATAGGATAGATGGTGGTACTGTTTAAAACTAAGTCCTACTTGAGACATTTGTATGTAGGTGAGCTTTACGAGGAGAGTCCAGTTAAGTTCGATGTGCTACAGTTTCATCATTCAATTCCTCCTTCATTTGTCCCTAATGAGACTACTGGGATACCTAGTTCATAGGGCCTGTGGAGGGGCCTTTCAGCCTTCTCTTGGTGAGAAGACATCCTTAGTGCATGGAGCCCACTGGTGTTATTTCCTCATCACCTGGCAACAGTTCAAGAAGAAGCACTTGGCATCAACTCTACTGAAAGCCCAAACATGAACTTGGGCAAACTGTGGACCAGTTTTAATTATAAGGTGCAAATGATCCAGTCTGCTTACATAAATTTATTTCCCATAGTGTCACTTATATAAAAACACAAAATTTAGTCTTGTGAATAATCCTCAGGCCCCCAATTCTGGAAAACACAGTTTTTGAGAACTTCATAATGTTCTTCATTTTTTAAATAAATAAACTGTTCCAGTATAACCTTTATTCTAGAAGACAATTACTACTTATGGGAGGGAGCAATACAAAGAAGATAGAATGGAATTAAAACTAATAATAATTTTGGCAGCTCTTCTATTTAAAAAAAGACAAGAATTCTGAAAATATCATGATGTCATATCAATAGGCAGTTCAATAAAAATAGTCTGAATAATCTCGTTTTGTTTGACTTTTTTTTTTTTTCAGTACTGGAGCTCAAACCTAGGGTTTTAACTATTGCTAGGCAGGCATCCTACCATTGAGCTGTACCCTTTCCTCCTACTTAGGGGTATTCTTTCTTTAAGTAAAGGGAAGTTGAGCTTTGGAGAAAGGAGTTTGTAGCGATGAACTCAGAGTGTCAAAGATTCTGATGAAGAAGCTATATGTTAGCCTAAAGTCTCCAACATGGCCCATGACCTTCACTATCAAGAAGTTCTTGTCTAGAAAGCTATGGAGCCTAATAAAGACTTGAACCTAACTAGACACATTACACTTCAACTCACAGGTGGGCTGAAGGAAAATTCTTAGGAAGTGTGCCATGCAACAAAGTATGTTTGTATGATGTCCATAAGAAATATATTGTCTCATTTAATAAAATATCTAGTTTGGCGTCTTCAGAGTTGGCTGATTTAGCAGTTCAAAAAGCCTAGGCCTGATATCTTTCACTCATCACTTTGCCTTTCAGCGCGAATTTCTTCCTAAAACAGGATTTCCAGCCATCGGGTGCATAGTTGCCAGTAGTAATAAGGTACATGATTGCTTGTTTGTATCCAGCAGAGAGCAAATGAGCTTCTACCCCAATTATGCAAGAAAATGCCTTGCAGTTAATTTGATTGGGTAAACATAGTCCCATTGCTAACTGATGCCATGAGCTGACTGCTTAAACCAGGTTGCTTCCCCAATCCAGGTTACTTACCCAAGAGATCACCATACTTGCCTTAGATTTGTTAGAGACCTCCCAGCTTGGAGCTCCCACAGCTTCCCCTCAGTCACATGCCTGCAATTCGGGGATGTTTCCGTAGTGTAAAACTCAAGTTTCACTATGAAGGGGGAAATAGGGTGGACAAATTTTCCAGCAACAAGTTTTAGCAAGCGATGTAACTCAGTAGCAGAATGGATGCTTAACATCTATTCGCTTCTGGCTTTAATGCCCAGTATGTACACACCCACACCCATACCCCCAACACACACGCACGGTTTTTCTGAGAATATTAATTTTGTACTGTCCCTGATATACAGCATACATGGACCGTAGGGGGCAGTGGTGGCTCAGTACTTGGTGAAATACTGCTATGCTTACATGAGGGATTCTTCTCTGAGGCAGTGTTTATTTCTGTGAGTCAAACATTATATGTTACTGATAAGTCATATAAACCGTATTACTTTCATCAATGGAAATCACAGTGGCTTGGAATCGAGTGCACAGAAATAATGACTTAGTTTTTTTCTCAGTATTTCACTATGGGGCATTCCTTACATTTGACTTCACTCACAGAATGTTTTGAGTCACAAGAACAATTTACATATTCAATTAATGCATTTTCCTTACCCAATCAATTGTCTGCTATGTGCTGTAAAATCAATAACCAGGCAAAAGATACTTATGCGTATTTATTCCACCGTTGTATGATTTCATTCTGTATGAAACAGTGAAGGTAACACTAAACCCAGCTGAAAGACAAATGAACAGAGCAACTGCTGAGGCCTACATGAGTTAGACTCCGAGCTGGAAACAAACGAGAGGGCAAGACAGAGAGGGATGGTGTCCGCGACACCAGGCTCTTGCGGACAAAGTAGGCTGGGCAGCACGGTGACTCTTGGGAAGATGAAGGACTGGAGGATGAGCACAGTGATCACTGAGACTGCATCATCTTAATTAGTGGCTAATGAGAAATCGAATGGAGATAAAACTAAAACCAACGTTTGCTGGTTGTCTCCAATGTACCAGACCCTACGTTGGATGCTTCATATATTTATATTATTTAATTATCTTTTTAAAAATTAGTACTTCTTTGTAACACGTAATGAATGCATTCATAGTGGAGAGTGGGTACATATACATATTGGATCTCAATCCTTTTTATTTCCCACAATCTGGCAAGTAAATACTATCACTATTATCCTCTTTCTGTGGGTGAGGAAACTTAAACTCAAAGATATTAAGTAAATTGTCCAAGATCTCACAGCTAATAATTGGCAGAAAAATTTTAATCCAAGCCTTTTTTATTACAAATCTTCAGCTTTCCCCACTGCTGGATGTAATCTCCTGTTGCAGGAAAAAATAATATAACAAGAACTAAAGATTCAAAATAACACTTCTGCGGAAGAAGATCTCAGGGAGCACATTGTAGTAATCCAAAGGCAGGCAGGGCTTGTATGAAACACTTGATTATGGAGATGCAGATGAAATTACATAGTTACTACCTATTAAATATGTGAGGCAAAGAATTCTAAAGTAACTCCATAGTCTATGCTAGGTTAATTAGTGAAATGCCTCTGCTTCCTACCAAAATATAGAAGATAAAGCTTCATGATTTGATAGTCCTTGCTCCCAAGGATTGTGATTAAGCCAAGCAACATCTGGAAGATATAATTATATATAGCCCTGAGGGTAATACACTACAGGACCATCCAAATTTCACATTTTCTTCAAATGTCAATAGAATCCAACTCACTTGGAATATTTTCTACTTTAGAAAGGATTCACTTAAATTTTCCTTTTTATTTTATTCATTGTGTTGGTCAGTTTTCTCATTGCTGGAACAAAATGCCAGACACCTGCAACTTAAAGGAGGCTAAGTTTATTTTTGTCTCACAGTTTCAGAGGCTTTAGTCCATGGTCAACTGGCCCCGAGGCAGGATGATCATAGCAGAAGGGCATGTTGGAGGAACATAGCTCAATGCATCCAGGAAGCAGAGAGCAGGGGAAGAGTCAGACAAGCAGGGGCCAGGTACCAGGTGTAGTCCCCACAATCGTGCCCCTAGCCCCCACTTCCTCTGACTCGGTCCCTTCTCCTAATATCCCATTCAGCTCTGTACTCACCACAGTGGAGTGCTCTTACAGTCCAAGCACCTCTTCAGGGGTCTCTTAATCCAGTCAAGTTGACAATCAAGATTAACTGTCACATCCATTAATAATATAAGAAATATATCTTAAAATAAAACATCATACTTTTTCAGTATTATTCAGAGTCATTTGGCAAAACAAACTGGAAGGGAACTGTTCATATGAAAATGAAAATTTCAGGAGCACTCCATGAAATAGCAGGGTCTTCTGATCAACATTACAGATATATTCAGTACACATTCTCAAGACCCATCTTCTTTTGATTGCATATGTTGCAACTGACATTGGTTTATGGGTCTCACTATGGAATTCCAGGGCAGAGATCCTATTATCCATTTGTTAAGAAAGCTTCTTTGGTAATTTAAGTGGCTCATGGTAAATGCTTCCTGAAAGAAAGCTTTTTTGCAGCATGACATCCAGGAAGTTTTTTAAACATCCTGACTGCTGTCAGTGATGCTTACTGGACAACATAGCTGAGAAGATCAAAGGTCATAATGCATGCAAAATACCATAAACTACAATCTAATTTATTAAGTAAATTAAAACTGTGCGAGTATTTCAGCTAGAATGCCACTAAGCATCTTTGCCATGTTAACAAGCAGGCATTGACCATTTGAGTGATTTTAAGCAAAAGATACTCTCCTAATAGATTCTGTAATCCAGCTGTCTTGTATTCAGACTGGCAAGCTTCAAAACATTCCTTCTTTCTCCTGAAATGAAGTTCTATAACAGTGAAAAATGTCCCCCAAAGGGAACTGAGGAGCTAATATATGCTTTCTTCAATATCAAGGCTACCTCCCTTTCTCTTAGCTGTTGACATCCCTGGAGCAAAAAGGCCCACTATTTCATTAGACTTCTGTAGCACATCTACTCTGTACAACTCAAGTCAGCCATCATAGAACTCCCAAATGGCTTAAGTAAGTTCTAGACTGAAAACAAATGTCAACGTAAAGAGAATAAGATTACGGGAAAGGACTCCACTGGGGGAAGAACTGGAGGATAAACCCAAGAAGAATGGTTAGGACAGCTAACAACTGTGGTTTCAGTTTCTGCTTGGAAGTCTGGGGGCAGGAAGAAAAAAAAACAGTAAAATCAGAGAGGCCATCATTTTAGAGCATCAGGCAACTATTCCTCCAATAAATCCTAAGAACATGATTCTCTCAGGCACAGCTGCTTCTTCAAATCCCTGCTCTAGTCGGGTGCAATATAGGAAGGCATTATTCAGACGTTCTCTACAAGGGCTGTTATGGCTCTGGAGAGCGGAGAATACAGAATGAGCTGAACGGTAAATGTTTTCATACAGCTCTAGGGCCTACTACAAAACCCCTACCCGTGACCTTGTCCTGAACCCTCCCCAACAGACACAGCTAAAAGGGGAAAAGGCAGGAAAGGGAGTCAGAATCACCGTGGTCCTAAAATCGGCAGCTTTCTACCGTTCACAAGGGAAGTGGACAACAAATCAAACTACATATTAAAGTGCAAAATGCAAGTGAGCTTTTAAAAAAATTTTTATCAAATCTCAGAATGATTCTCTGAAGATGTCAGTGAGCTCTAAAGATTTTCTTGAGGAGCTCCCTCTCCTCTCTTCTGCCAGGGTGGTTATTCTTTTACTTCTCTCAGTTTTTCTTTTTTATGAGCACCTGTCTGCAGTGCATGAGGACAGTCCTTGTGGGAGCTGTTCCATGTACATAACATATCTGTATTTTTTTTCATCCCCTCTGCTCCTCTGCCTTCACCCTCTGTTCATCTCTTGATTCCCTTCCCATTTGAAAAAGATCTATCTCCCCGCTTCTTATTATCTATCTTTTATTTTACTTTTCTTTATCCTTTGGGTTTTTCTCATAAAAGAGAAACCATGTGATATTTAACCCTGTGTGTCTGATGTATTTCACCTAACTTTATGGTCTCAAGGTGCATCTATTTTCCCACAAATGACTCAAGTGCATCCTTTATGGCAGAGTAGTACTCCATTGTGTCTAAATACCACATTTTCCTTGTCCACTCATCTGTGGATGGACACATGGGCCACTTCCAGGATTTTGCTTTTATGAATTATGCTGCTAAAAACGTGGGAGTGAACGTATCGCTGTAATATGTTGTCTTTAACTCTTTTGGGAAGATACCTACAAGAGGAATAACTGGGTTGAATTGAATTTCTAGTTTTAATTTTTTTGAGGGATCTTCACAATGATTTCCATTGTGGTTGTACTAGTCCACAGTCCCTCCAACAATGTAGTAAATTTCTTTTTCCCTGCAGTCTCACCGGCATTGTTACTTGATTTCTTAATGAACCTCATTCTTGCATTAATTTTCATTTCTCCATTAGAGATGAGATGATGTTGAACATTTTCTCGTGTATTTTATTATTTTTATTTTTAACGTTTTATTTAAATATTTTTAACATAAAATAAAGGTACACAAATGCAGAATACTCTATGATGACCCATGTAGTATTCTAAACAACAAAAATCAAGAAAAACAAATTTATAAAGTAAATGTACCAGCACTGAACAAGTATAGTACTTGATATTTAATTCAGGTTGCATATGCATAAAATGATCTGACCACAAGCATATGCAAAATAAATTATTTCCTGGAACAGTAAAATGCCAATCATTCTGACTATAAACTGCCATATTCCCTTGGTGAGTTTTTTTGAGACAGAGTCTCACTATGTAGTGGATTGACCTGGAACTCACTGTGTAGTCCAGGCTGGTCTCGAACTCACAGTGATCCTCCTGCTTCAGCCTCCAGAGTGCTGGGATTATAGGCATGCAGCACCACTCCCGGCTTCCCTTGGTAAGTATTTTGCGAGAACTTCTATATAGTATGAAAAGAACTGGCATGATACTTAAAGACTGAAAAAAAAAAAGAACACAATAAGAACATATTTATAATGCAAATCTGCATAAAATATACACAGTAAATCTTACTACTTAAAAAGTTTAAAAACCAAAGACTACCCTGAATAAAGATTAAGACCTCATCAAAGAAAAATGCTAATCATTTGTATATCATTGGCAGAAAACTGATAAGATTTTGTTGAGGGGAATAAGGAAGATATCTAGTGAAGTCATCCATTTAAATCCATTCAGAACTGTTCATAAGGTTGTAACTGACTGCTTATACTATCTTAAATATCTTACTATGAATATATTTTCTACTGTTTCTCAAAATGAGGGCCAAAATCCCAAAAGAAGTCTAATATGGGCCCAGTAACAAACATTAATAAATAAATTCCCTGTGCAATTATTCTACATTCTGAAATGTTCTATGGGAAAGAGCAACACTTAAAAGAAAGATCACAAATATAAACATATTTCTGACATGTTCAAATTCTCTGTACTGTTTATTATGTGAATACTGCTTTGCATTTAAAAGAAAGTTCCAGGTATTAAGAGAAACATATACATCTCTCAAAGAAACAGGTGAATGTATATAAACATTTTCTTTTGAGGATTTTATTACTTTCAAATTTAGTTTTGGAACAAAGACAACATATGACTTCAGGCTTTGGAAAAGTTACATTTCTAATAAAATGGAGCATTTCTAAAAAAGATAAAAAGATAATTTATTAAATGCTGACAAGTTTTAAATCATTCTAAATTTAAAACTAGATAGCCTCCCTAAAGTTAACTTTTATTAAAATTGTGCCATTGTAACTTACTTAGATGACTACAGTTACTTTTCAAGTCCTTTTCATAAAAATAGTGCTACAATAAACCAAAGAATGCAATATCTGGCAGCCATTTAAATAAACTGTTAACCAATAATTTTAATAAAAATAGACTTAAAAACTCTTCCCCTAAAATGAATTCTACTATCTATTTCATGTGTTAGCTCATTTTTTAAAAAAAGCTTAATTAAGGAGACAAAACTATAATATTTGCATTTTCTGTAGGTTTATTCAAAATTGTTATTTTTTAAATTTCCCTGAAGGCTACATAAACTGATGCCTGAAAGTAGAGGTAATGTGGTTTGGAGAGAAATGAACATAGTTAAGTCCTTCTACTTAAAAGACAAATTATTTTCTTGCAAAGTAAATAACAAGAAAAAATGTTATACAACCTGTTTCCACTTAATAAATTAAAAAAATGTGTTTACAAGTTTGGTTAACAAATAAGTGCCTCATTTAAGTCAAATCACAAAAAAGCAACTCTATCTAAAAAGAGCCTCAATATCAAGTATTATATCTAAATATAACTTCAAAAAAAGACATTAAAATTAGCTTCCAGACAATTATGAAACAGTTAATTCTATCCAGGCTGGTAAGAAGTTTTTCCATGTGTACAATGGCAACATCAGCAGAACGTATAGTTGAAAAAATGAGTATCAAACACATTCTTCTTCCTACATCAAAAGATAATTGATATACTCAAAACCTGCAAATTCATATCCTTCAGTCTTCCTTACAGTGTCATTATCATCTGGAGTGAGCTGGACAGGTTCATTAGTAAACTGAGGATCAAAGCTGTCCAAACCAAATTTCTCGGAAGTATTTGGAGTAAAGGGAGGCACCACCTCCTTTCCCTCCAACATGTGCCAGTCAATACTTTGAAAGAATGGATGCTCCTGAGTGCCAGCAGGCCTTCTTTGAAGGTGACAACCCAATCATTCCTTTAGGTCCTTGTTCAGGAAATTCTCCAGGACACTTGCAGCATTTCTAGACAGAGAATACAGTATATGAACGTTTCTTTCCAAAGTAACTTGCAGGACATAATCAACAGAACTGAGTTTTCATAAGGGTTATCAGAGCTCTCAGCAATATGAAACGGAGACTTTCCAATCATCATCTCATACACTAATACTCCAAGAGTCCACCATAATCTTTTTCTCTTATAACTTTTGGAGCAAGTTCATCAGAAGTACCATAGAAAGTGCTGGCTGTATCTCCTGACTATAATCTTTCCTTGCACATGAAATAGTCAGTGAATCTAATGTGCCCTTCTGAGTCCAGTAATAAATTGTCCAATTTCAAATTTCTATAAAGTATCACTTGTTCATGAAGATAATTGAATGCTAATATGATTTCTTCAGAGTAAAACCTAACATACAGGAAGTATTCTTTATTGCTGCATATGAAACATCAGATCTCCTCCATTTACCTAGTTTCAAACAAAGGCCAGTCTTTCTGTCTGAAAGCAAGAATGCAGTCCAATGTACTCAATCATTGCTGACAAGCTCTTTTTTCACAACATTCATTGCATGAATACAACCTGTTTTTCCTAATTGAACCAACAGTACTTTCACGTAACTTCCTCTCTCTATTACTCAGAACAAATCTAAGTCCCAAAGACCTAAACTGGATGAAGTTTTGCCAATTTCCCTGGTGTTCACTGCCTCATTGTCTTCACCAACTTGTTCCAAACCCTCATGACTTGAAGGATTATATGGGATCACTGTTCAGGGTCTGTACCCACGGATGATTGATTGATCCATTGGCATCATGGGTTCTGGTGGCAAGGAATGCTGCCCACATTCAATTTTGCTGCACTTCTTATAAACCAAGAGTTTACAGTTGACATTTTTATATACATGGTGTCCAAGTGCCCCTATACAGTCTGTGCAGATAGCACAATGAGCATGCCTGCTAAAATAAAGCTTTCTGCAGAAGCATGGCCCGTCTTTTTCTTCAGACTAAATAAATCACTGGCCACTTCCTTATTTTATCTAAGTATTTATCTATGTATCGTTTTATCTAATTCATCATCTATCTAACTTCTGAATTCATTTTTCACTTTTGCAGAACTAGATCTTGAACCTTGTATCTGCACACTGAACTATATCCTCTGACATTTTTTTTCAGATAGCCAATAAGTGTCTCACTAAGTCACTGAATTTGTCAGGTCAGAATCCACCTTGTAATCTTCTTCCCTTGGACTTCCCAGAATGCTGGGTTTACACTCAAGCACCACCTTGCCTGACCGAGTGTGTGATTTAGAAACAACAAAAGAAAAACTAGGAAAGCTTTCAGAGATCTGAGGCATTAGTTATATTTCCACTTTCAGAGCAACATGTGTGCATTGACACTGCATGTAGTGGGCACGGTGCTGAGGGGTCTTTTCCCATACAACAGAGCCATTTTCTATGAAAAAGGGAGAGGCTTGCCAATGCTGCTTCCTCACCACTTCACTGCTTTGCTGCCATCTGCCCACCATGAACTGTTTCTCCTCTGTTGGTGGTTTTTCTTGCACTGCAAAAACATCTTAGTATAATGAGATCCCAGTTATTGGTTCTTTGTGCAAGTTCCTGTGTTGCTGAGGATTTGTTCATAAAGTCTTTTCCTGTGCCACTGTCTTCAAAAGTTCTACCTAATTTATTTTCCAGTAAGTTTGGTGTTTCTGTTTTGAAATTTAGATCTCTAATCCACTTGGATTTTAGTTTTGACTCCAGAGTATCGGGTTTACACTGGGTCCTGGTGAGAGTGGTCTCCACTGCCCTTGACCCTGTGGATGGGCTGTGTTATCCCTCTGTGGGGCATCTCCCCACCCAGGCAGAAGGCCAGGGTGCAGGGAGAGGATGTTCAGAGGACCTGGCTATTGGTGCTGGTTTGGGAACTGTTGGCCACCTGCTTACCTCCCTGCCTTCCAACTTCAGCAATCCAAAAGTGGCCTGGCCAGGCAGCAGAAATCCCAAGGGTCCTCCCACCACCTGTGGCAGCAGCCTTCCTCCTCCACAAGTTATCTGAAAGGTTAAGGATCATGATCCATTTCTTAAGCTGTCTAGGAGTTATGTGATACTTACATTGGATTTTGCTTTACAATTCACATAAGTACACATATTTGTACACATCACATATTTCATTTTTAAAACCCAAAAGAGAATCTGTAAAATAAATTTGTAATGAACTTTCAAAATTGCACCATAAAAATTCATTGCTTTATTCTTTGTGCGTTTATGAACTTTTAGCTTAGGGAATTGTTTAAAAATGGGTCAAGTGATCTATAATTTTGCACAGTTAAAGTTAACTAAGTGGAAGCAGTGATTATTCCTTCTTTCAAAATCTTCCTTTTTCACTTGGTGGTAAGGCTGCAGTAGGGAGTAGCAAGGATGAAGCAGTGACGGTGAGTGCCCCACCCCTAGATCTGCAATGGCCGTCTCCATCTAAACAAGGAGAAAACACATTAAAATCGGGGAAGAGCTTGACTGGAGCTGCAGCATCAAGAGGAAATGGCAGAAATAATTTAATATTTTAATTTAATAATTTAAGATTGTCATACAAGAACAGAGTGTCATAAATTTTGTTTATAGGACATAGTTGTTAATTTAATCTGTACCAGAACAAGGACTTACAGCTACAAGGGAAAGTGGGGTGATTGGGCGGGGCTGCCCAAGGATGGGAAGAATTTGTTTTACTTTAAGCCCTACTTCAGGACCATGGGTAGGATAGCAGGACTCTGGCAGGTACCACCAGAATACATTCCAGATAGTGGGAACCCCACTGCAGCACTTTCAGCATCAGCTTGGACCCAAGGCTAACACTTCTTGGAAACATCTACCAGAATAAGGTCACTCTTAAAAACTCAAGTCCTAGAACCATACAGTGGTGAGATGAAATCCAACTGTAAATGCTGTCTGTAGTGATTCAGAAGTTACTCAACCTCTCCATGCCCAAATTTCCTCATGGTAAATAGGTCTCATAGCATCTGCCTCATAGAATTATTAGAAATACTGCTGAGCTAAATGTTTGACATAGACTCTGTGACCTATCAAGATTAAACGTAATTTTCTTTTACAAAAGTAATTGCCTTGCCTTAAAATGATATACCAGCATAGCAGACTGTCTTAGTTACTTTTCTCATCGGTGAGAGAAAATATCCGACACCCAAAGTTAAAGGGGGAAAAGTTTGTTGTAGCACACAGTCTGCAGAGGCTTCAATTTATAGTTGGCTGTCTCTAAGGCAAGGTGGCCTGGCAGAGAGGCATCAAAGAGGAGAAACAGTTCATGGTGGGCAGAAGGCAGCAAAGCAGTGAAGTAGTGAGGAAGCAGCATCGACAAGCCTCTCCCTTTTATCCTTTCGAGTCTACACACTCTTTGGGTGGTGCCACCCACAGCCAGGGTGGCTCTTCCCATTATCCATACCCAGAACTATGCCAAACCAATCAGTGGACTGATTTAGTAATCACACACCCTTAATCCCAGCATCACACCTCTGGAAAGCCTCACCTGTGACCACAGGATGATTTGGGGTGACATCGAGAGACAAACCATAACAGAGATACAAAGGGAAAGCACGATGTGGAGCCCTCACAGGATTTTCTGGTTGTGTTAGATCTGTTACTAGAGGTGAATATAGAAATTGACAGCTCTACCTTTTACCGAGAAGGGCAGAGAGGACACAGTCTGCCCATAGCAGTGCTTCCTTGAATGGGTATTTGTGTGAGCAACAGATTAGTTTAAGGTTTTTGCTTTTCACTTTTAAAGCTCTTGAAGGACTGCTTCCAAATGAGCTTTGGGAACTTGTGGGGCTTGGTAGGACATTAAAAGGATTGTACATCTCTTTCCTTCCGCAGCCCCCAGGCAGAAAAGAGCATCTCTCATTTTAAAAAGCTTTTCATTTCTCAGAGGCCTTTGGCATCTCAGACTCATTTTATATCTAAGTTCTATACCATTATTTATTTATTTGATGGAGTAGTCTATATTTCATTTTTGTGTATTCCTTTTGGTCTCTCCCTTTGGGTTTTGCTTTCTTTTGGCCGTGAACTTTAGGCTTAGAACTCAGTCAATGGGCACTTAAAACAAAAAGGTCTGCTGTGAGGTTTGGAAATTGATAGATAATAGATCAGCAGACTACTTTTTAAAGTCTTTTAAAAGATCGCCTTAAAAACTATTTGTAAATGTTAAGGATTCCACTTTGCAACACATACTTTAGTCAATTATTTTAAGACATGTAATTTAAGAAACATCAACAAGTGGGATTTTTTATGCCTTTTCTGTGAGGTTCTCTGAATAACTGAATAAGCTTTTTTGGTCAAACACTCACAGGTCCAGTTTATTGTGCGGGAAATTGGAGTTCAAAGAGGCTGAAAGAATCACCCAAGATCTTTAGCAAATTGCACCTAATCTAGACCTGATGCCCAAGACCCTTCATTGGTTCAGGATCCTATCTGTGCATCCAAAGGAAGAGCTTTTCAAATGTGGACACTTTCCCATGCCTGAAATGTCAAAGTTCATTTCAGGAATGTAGGAAGGGGTCTAGGAATATCTATTTTACACATATTTACAGAATAGTCTCCCTGGTCTGAGGGGATATCTTCCAAGACCCCCAGTAGATACCTGAAGCCATGACTGTACTAGACAACCTCCAAGCACTGTAGTGTCACAGTGGTCAGTCTGCTAACCAAGGTAAGTGGCCAACAGGTGAGTAGCATACTCTGTAGACACATTTGACACAGAGGGGTGACTCACATCCCAGGCAGGACAGAGTAGATCAATATGAGATATCGTCATGCTACTCACAATGGCATGTAGTTAAGACTCACTAATTGTTTATTTCTGGAATTTTCTGTGTTCTTTTTTTATAGCATGGTGAACAGTGGAAAACTGAAACCATAGAGAAACCATGAAGAAGGAGTGACTACCTACCCATATTATTTTTAATAGTCCCAACACAGGTGGTTCATAGTCCATACTTTGAAAACTATATCTTAAAATTCAGTTTAGAGCTCTTGGCCAGTGAGTCTTAAACATTTTATTTTTAGAAACTAGTTAAGCTTTTAAACTTTTAAAGATTAGCTAGGATACTAAAAGATATGTGCATGTTTGTTTTTGTATTAGGAATGAAACTCAGGGCCTTTGCACTGAACTACATCTAAGCCTTTTATTTTGGTGGAGAGTCTTGCTAAATTGCCCAGGCAGGGCTGGATGTTTCAGTCCTCCTGCCTCAGCCTCCTAGAGTTCTGGGATTACAGGCATTTGTCATCACACACAGCTGAAGCTTTTGTTTTTATAGGTTAAATATATGAATATATACATATTGTGCTTCAAATTTAAACTCAGATGTTTAAAAATATTTACTTGTATTCCTTTAAAAATAATAAACCAGATTATATATTGACATAAATTAAATTTTGGTTGTGGAAAATATATTTTCCAAAACAAAACAAATCATTGGCATAACCTTACCTTTGTGCAAATCTCTTTAATATCTGCATTAATAGAAGACAGCTAGATTCTCATATTTACTTCTGCATTCAATCTGTTGGAATAACATTTTAGGTTGAAGTGTACAGAGAAAATCTGGCTTTGCCCAGATGTTAGGTGGTAAAAGAGGGACTGTTTCAATAGACTTTTAACTTAACTGTACCCTGTTTTTGATACTACAACAAAATTCAGCAAGTGGAAAATTCTTAAAAGACTGGATACAATGTAGAATCAAACCTGATCGATGAACTTTTTCTACTTTGTCATAGTGAAATTGGTTTTGCTTTTGTGCTAAGAAATCTTTTACCCATTCCTGATTTTTTTGACATCATCTATCAGTCATTTGGAAAACAGTATTTCATTGAGTTAGGTACATCTTCCAACTTTTAGAATATTTCACTCTATAATATTTAAGAAATCATATTCATTAATATCACCAAAAAAATAGCCTTCAGCAGTTTCAGTTCATGGTAGCAAATAGAAACTTTCTAAAATTCCAGTTTTCATTGGATAGCTTGAATGTCATCATTGGCAAAAATATCTATAGTTCTGCCTTGTGACAGCCTTACTTGGTTCACTTCTGAGAAGCCTTAAAGGTTGTATGTAATGTCAGTTGTTTTCTCAAATTAAAATGGTGTTCCAGGAAAACAAAAAATAGCAGGTCAGTTCGCAACTCTAACAATTGCATTACCACCCTACCTTAAGACACCACTGAGGACCTGGTCATTTATGAGGACTTCTTATTTCCCATACGTATTAAAATGACATATTCACAAGGGTTGAGACTCTACACAGTTAATAACCTTTCCTGTTTCACCAGGAACACTCTGAAGTGAAACTCAGTCCTGCTCATTTCACTCTAAGAGCATGACGATGAAGAACAGGATGATTCCTAATGCAATTTGGGCCACTCCCTTGATTAGTGCTAAAGTACTAGCAGTTGGCTTTTGCACTAACAAGGAAAGCGTCAACACTAAAACAGGCAGACAACTTTTTAGCATTTTTATGAAATTAGTTTCAATCCTGCAAACCTTCTGAAAAGTCTCCGGGATTTTCTGGTTTCTGTGGCCCACACTTTGCAAACCACTGCTCTTAAAAACCAACTTGCTACTATTTTAATATGACCCAGCCTGGAAAACAAAAACAAAGTTAGCAGACAGTCCATTTTTATTGGCCCATCCTACGTCAAAGAAATGACACAATGAGCAAAATAAATTAACCTATCATTGTTTTAAAATCATCTCATTGTAGAACAGGCAATCTGGGAATATATAACATGAGATTAAAAAAAAATAACCACTGTTTACAGATACCATGTGTCAAATGGTATCTACAAAGTTTGGTGAGTCCATATTTTATTAGCCTTCTCCCGGCCCAATGCAAAATCAAGGATTTAAAGAACCTGGCAATGCAGAGCGTACATGCAGCTCAGGGGTAGAGCATTTACCTAGAAAGCATGAAGCCCTGCGTTGGATCTCCGGCAGTCAGGGAATCAGATGTTGGGGGCAAGTGTAGGTGGAGTAGCAGCTCCTGGGGCTCTTCCATCAAAAGAAAAACATATTCCTTAGCTTGGCATATATTGTATACCCTAAATAATACGAAAAAGAACTTGCACTCTTGGGCACAAGTATTCTGAATGTTAGGGGTTAAGAGAGTTGCAATTGAAAAGGTAACACTGTGATAGGGGAGATCAAAATGAATTTTTTGTTGCCCTGCAGGATTCATCTGCCTATGCCCTGATGTTACCTTTGAACGCTTTCCTCCCTTCAGGCATAAAATTGGAATGGTGCTTGAAACTCAGAGTAAAATTGGATAGGCTAAACATCTGCCTTGGGACCCAACCGTAACTACCCAGTCAAAGCAGCCAAGAGTCTTGGAGTCCCTTCTGTCTGACACAATCTACCATAACCGGGAAACTTTCACCATACTTCAGAAACCCAGAAGCACTTGATATGTGCAATTACTTCTGGGTATTGCCTTTGGTCTGTGAGCCACTGGTCTGCCCAGGAGAGGCCTGGATGCCAGCGCTTTCTAATCTCCTCATTTACTGGTGCCCCACCTTGCACAGGCCTCAGTCTCCCATTTCAGCAGTGTAAGGGTGGGGGGCCCTTAGAGTCCAGAAGGACAAAACAGTGCCTTCTTTGTTAGAGAAAGAAGTAGCCATTAGTAATTTACCAGCTACCACAACTGTTATCCTGTTTTATACAGAGAAACTCAATCACTAGCCTGTGAGAGAGACAGCGATCAGTGTTACAGTCGGTTCCATCAGTGTTACAGTGGTACACAGCGTTAGAGTATATATTCCTTAAAATCACTCCATGTGCAAAGTCATGCAACTAAAGCACAGAGGTTATGGAGTTGGGTTGCAAGACTCGCAAACTTCTCAATGACATTTAAAAAACAACGATAGAAACCTAATAAAAGTGTAGTACAGTTCTATGCGTGTGAAATAGTTCAAATATAGCAGGATCGCAATAAGTAAGGCGTTGTACGGTGGAAGATAAAATGCTGAGGGGATGGGCTCCTGTCATCCTGGTGGCCGGTGCCTGGCTCCCAGCCTCCCAGTCCTGTGCAGAAGGATGAAAAGAGAAAAGGAGAAGAAAGAAACTGCAGGGAAACAGTCAAAACAGGTTTATAAAGAGAAAATGAGAGCAGGTATGAGCCCTTTAAAAGAATGTCCAGACCTCGCCTGAAGGAAAAGATAAAGCAGGAGAAAGGCACGGCAGAGGCTCTCCTATGGGAAGGAGCTGGTTGCCTTAGTGTGCAAGGGTGTGCGGGGGAAAGGAGGCCTTTGCTAGGCACCCCGCACCCTCCTCTCCGCTGCCAGGGACTGGGTTCTGTGAACAACCTCAATGAGGCTGAAGGAGAATCTGAGCCTCAGACAAGACCCTGGCCCCGAGCAACACTTAACCGCAACTTTGTGGCACCCTGAGCGGTGAGCTGCACCTCCTGACTCGCAGGCTAGGAGTTGGCAAGTGTGAGTTATTTTAAGCCACCACATTTGTGGTAATTTATTCTGCACTGAACAGCAAGTGATGCTGATGCTGCTGATACCCTTTGGTAATGACTTATCTGAAGCCATTCTCGCTGTAAAATATTCTAAGTTATTTTTTGTTTTTTCTATCAGTTTAATGATTTTCATTCTATCTTCTTTGATGATAAGCAATTCAATAAATCTTGATGTTTTATTCTAATGATTTTTTCTTTCTCTTTCTCTTCCTTTCTGTCCCTCTCATCTTTTTTTCTGCTGTCTCTGTTCTAATCCCATCTTTTCACACATCTGTTATCAAGAACCCAAGTATCAAATCTGTGCTTAACAACGATAACTGATATTGATTGAACTTGAGGCCCAGAGTTACATCAAAGGCTTTATTCACAGCCCAGAGAAGAAGTCAGACAGATGAAAAAGGAGCATTTATTTAGCAGCTACTCTGCGCCAAAACAATTCCAAGTACTTTATAAATATTCACTTACACAATCCTCACAGGAATCTAGCAACCAGGTTACTGTTATTATCACCACTTCGAGATAAGGAAGTTGAGGCACACAGAAATTGTCCCCAGTGTCACACAGTTGGGCTATAAACCTAAGCTATCACATTCCACACTCTTGACCATCACTGAAAAAACACAACTCCGGTTCCATTCCTGATATTTCACCTCTGCATTTTCATACATCTCATCCACCATTTCAAATTCAATAAAACTTAAATCAAAGTCATTACTCCTCCAACACATATGTCCGCCTTCTTAGTTACTCCTTGTCATTCCCTGGATTTACCATTCTTGTTCTGCTACACTGAGTTGGGTCTTTATTGTGTTCCACACCCAGAGGGCCCCGTGGTCTTTGGGAGGAGTTCAGACCCTGGAGGGTTAGGTCAGTGGACAGAAATTGCAGCACAACGTGAGGGTGGGATAACATTTTGCCAGATGCCATAGAAACACAGAGGCACTGGGTCAGGGCTTTCTGAGAGAGTCGATGTCTGAGGCAAAGGTTAGAGGGAGGTGACAGAATATTCCAGGAATAGGAACAGCAGCACAACTCCTGGAGAAATGACTATGACAGAAACCCCTTGTCCTCTTCTTCGCCTCCAAACTGCCATTAGATTGATATGGGCTGAATGTTTGTGCCGCTCTGTAATACACTTGCTGTAATTCTAACCTTCAAAATGATAGCGGGAGGTAAGATCTTTGGGATATTTTAGTTCATGAGGGTGGAGCCCCCATGAATGCTACTAGCAGCCTTCAAAAGGATGTTTGCGAAACATCTTGCGAAAATGATTTACCTTCATAGTTACACTTCAACTCAGGTCCGGGTTATCCCAGTCTAACTACAAAAGGAGAAACAAGCCAGGCAACTCAGCTCATACACAATGTCCCCAAGCACGTGCCCAGTAGGGTTCTGCTACTCTTGGCCGACCCTGTTTCTCATTACCATGTCACTGACTGCTACTTGAACCTTCCCATCTCAGGCTTTGGGCTCCATAGAAGTTCCTCCAAGGGTCAGAAGAGGTCAAAAACTCCACCGCCGACTGGAGGGGCAGAGTCAAGCCATTCAGTGGCAAGAGTAAAACCTTAGACCAATCCTTCAATCCTGCCTCACCCCCTAATGTTTACAACCCTCAACACCGAGCCTCCTGGGGGCTGTGAGCTCTTCTCACCGGCCATTCTTACCCTTACTTTCATTTTCAATAGATCTTTGGTTTTGCTGCTCCTGTTGGTGTCCTGCTCCACTTTTTTGTTAAAGACACTGAGTAACCTGGATAAGGTCTCTGATCTGGGAACATTTTCTTGATGAGGCAGGTCAGGGGTTCTTGTTCTTGTCTCTGGTTGTCTCTGTTCTTGTTCTTTGTTCTTGAATCTGGCTGCTCACTGCTAGGGTACCTGCAACTTGAAGACGCTCATGACAGGATAATCTGGTTATGGAGTGGAGCGTTTTAGGCTCTGCTGTGCACAGGATAACTCTGCACACCATTCAGGTCCGTGTTTCATGTGTGTGCAATCTAAAATTTAATGTTTCTTTCACTTTCACACTTCTGTCCTTCTCAATATTTTGTTCAGCTCATTCCTCTGGGGAACAACCTTCCATGAATTTTTCAAAATCTGTTATTGTTGGGGAAGATGGGAGGAATACTATTTCCTAAACTCACTGGATTCATCCAGTGGAAGACTTCTTCCTGGTCTCTAAGGAATCATAGTGGGCCATAGGTTATGGAGAGACACTGAAAATAAAAGGGACTGGTGCCAACCATTTCACCAGGGACTTGATGAGCCACCTAGGATTTAACAGAATTGAAACTTGGGTCTTTAGGCAGATGCTCCAGAGCTCAACAACCTAGTCTTAGTCCTTCTGAAGGGGTACCCTTGGGGGGTCCCAGACCCAATCTTCTCCCTCTCCTGCCCATAGACTCCATAAAGCACCATGGGAAATGTCCTCTTGATCCCACCAGCTCACCATTTAGATGTATGTTTAATAAATGGAAACAATTTGACCCCACCAATCTGAGAAAAAAGCAATTTGCTTTTATTGCAATAGTTTGGCCTCAGTATAAACTAGAGCATAGAAAACAATGGTCAGGAAATGGCAGTCTAAATTATAATACTACTCTTCAGTGAGATCAATTATTTTGAACTTCTACAGTCTGATGGGCCTCCTTTTACTTCTCATATAATCAAGGGCTCAGAAAATAAAATACTATCTCCATTCTGCAGGTCCTCTGGAAAGAATGAAAGGGCCAACCAGACCCTAAAACAGACTCTGGAAAACCTTTTACAAGAGACTCCTTAGCCTCAGCTCCAACATACTGAAGCATGGACAGATTTTGCACATGTGACTATTTGCTTTTGTGGTGTTATCAAAAAGGAAGAAAGGAGGTAGAAATGGAAGAGTTTTTAAGGCATGAAAAAGAGTAAATTGCACTAACATTTAAAAGTTAACATTAGGGTTAACATTTGTGGAGTGCTTTCCTGTGCCTAGTATTGTTTAAAACATTCTGTGATATAGAATTATTATCCTCTGCATCTTACAGATGAAATATGGAACTCCTGGGGTTTCTAGGATGGTTAAATCCCCAGTTAAGTAAAATATTTAAAGCAATTTCTTGCACATAGTAAAAGCTTTCATCAGTGTAGGTTATTATTGCTGTAGAGAAATAAAATTTCTCCTGTCCCTTCCTGCAGTTTGCTATCTTTATTATAGGCTAAGGCACAATTGTGCTTCACTAGAAATATTCTATAGCAATGTTTTATATAAAAAGAGCACAACATTAGTAGGTTCATTTATCAGGTAAAAAAGCAGAGTCAAGTAGATTAAGGGAAGGTTGTGAGATTTTTTAATTTGGTTATTGGTTAAAGCAGGGTTAGCTCCACTAACAGTAGGACATGTAGAAGATTAAAGCTCATATTTCTGACTTACCAATTTCGATTACACCTGAATTCAGCCTCTTCAGCCATTTGGGGTCTGAGAGCTGAATTTCTCAGATGAGCTTGAACTGCTGACTTGTTATTTACTTAACTCTTCCCTTTTATTTCTTTCTTTCTTTGTGTTTCTGGCTTTTGTGTTCAAGTAGTCATAAAAGTTTCATATAATGATAGGTAAGGGACTGGGAAAAGATGCAGACATATGAAATCTGACACTCAGAAGATGTATTCGTCACGCAATGTGCTCCAAGCAAAGCTTTTTTTCTAGGCCTTAAAATAATAACGATGAAAAAATCCTGGTTCCCTAGTACTACTAAATTGTTTTGGCACTTGAGCCATTTTGTCCCATATACGATTCATTTTCTCACGTGAAATGAGGTCATGAGTTAGTTAGAAGACATACTTGAATCTCTTGAATGTATGAACAGTTTGAGA
Source organism: Fukomys damarensis (assembly GCF_012274545.1). NCBI lineage: Eukaryota > Metazoa > Chordata > Mammalia > Rodentia > Bathyergidae > Fukomys > Fukomys damarensis. The sequence continues at coordinate 8,740,911 of NW_022900916.1, forward strand.
ATGAAAAATTTGCAAATTCTATAGTGTGAGACTGGTGGATTCTTTCTTTCCTCCCTCTTGCCTTTCCTTTCTTCCTTTATTGAGGTTGGGGGTTATTTATTGCATATCTCCCACTAGATGGCTGCAGCAAATTTCTGGAAATATATTCTACTAGGAGTGGATTATGTCAAGATTCATGAGTCCTTACCGTGTGTGTGTGTGGTATTGGAGATTAAACCCCAGGGCCTTTGCATTGAGCTGTACCACCAGCCCTTTTTATTTTTCAATGTTAAGTTAGAAGCTCACTAACTTTGCCAGGCTGGATTCAAATTTTTAATTTTCCTGCTTGAGCCTCCCAAGTAGCTGGGATTACAGGTGTGAGCTATCACATGTAAATCCTTAGCTTTTTATATTTTCCTGGAATATTTATCAAATACAAATGGCATTTAGGCATTTTTATAACTTTTATAAAATTCCTGAGCATTTTCCCTTTCCTATTAATACAGATATTAATTGTGGACTAAATTCCTTTTCTTTCTTGTAATTTGACAAGATGCTACTCTTTATGCCAAATATATTTTCTTACTGGTAGAAGCAAGGATTGCCTCATAAATCACCTGTAGAACTGATCCCTCCAGTACGTGGAAATTGTGTGTCTTCATTGTGAAAAGGTGTTAGAATTTATTAAGTGCTTTTTCTGCATGTTAGGATGACCATGTAATTTGTGCCCCTTAGTTTATAATTTGCTATATTATAAGAATGGGCTTTGTATTTTTAACCAGCTTGCTTTGTTGAGATACATCTCACTGGATGATGTTATGTACGTTTCTATACGGTTTCAGCTTGCTATTATTTTGTTGAGGATTTTTAAATCTATATTCCTAACAAATATTGATCTATAGTTTTCTTGGGATTTGTTTTGTCACAGACTAACGCTGGCTTCATAAGTTAGAAACATGCTCTCTTCTGTTTGTTGGCAGAGTCTGTGAATGGTATAAACACTTCTTTAAGGATTTGGTAGAATTGACCAGGAAACTCATCTGGGCCTGAGATTTTCCTATGAGTTCACTCTGCCTGGGAAATTTGAAAATTACTAATTCAACACCTTCAGATCTTGTATTTCTTCTTGGGTCAGCATTGATAATTTACATCTTTCTGAGGGCTTATCTATTCCATCTGAATTATGTAGCTTGTTGGCATACAATTAGTTATATTCTTTCCTATTTGACTCCATGTAGGCACCGACGAATTGGCATGACATTATTTTAGGCAAAAAGAACTTGTGATATTAAAATATGAGGGTGATTGTCTTCTTGATTGCAGGAGTGTTATTTATTCATTCAGCTAACATTTACTGTGCTTATCTTCTCTAGGCCATGCGCACTTCTAAGGTCTAGGAATAAAAGGTGAGAAAGAAAATACTCTGCCCTTATGGAGCTTACATTCTTACAAAAGAGGTAGAGAAGTATAAAAGTTATATCATATATACTATCTGGAAGAATCTTGATTATTGAGCACAGTTTACTATATGGCATCTTATCAATATGTTGAATATTATATTCATGTCATAAGTTAATAGATAAACATAACACAGGTAAGATGCCTAGCAGGTGGAATAGATTTTAACAGTGATCTTCCTTTCAGACATATTAGGAGTGGGAAAGGGAGATAATACAGTATTTTGTCTACTTTAGTAGGTTTTAACCTTGGCTGAACATTAGAAACATCGGGGAAGCTTTACAATATCCAATAGCTGACTCCCCCCTGGAACTTCTGCCTTAACTGGGTTTAGTACAAAGCCCAGGCAAGAGTTTAAGGGTTCCCGTGCAATTGAAATCTGCAGCTGGTTTTGAATATCAAGAACTCACTGTGTCCCAAACCATAAAGGCACCTCACTTCCATGCTATCTCTCTTCATTCTTCTAGTATTAGCATGGGTTGTACTTCACCATCCTCACAGACATATGAGAGGAGCTTATGTGCAGACAGAGTAAGTGGCTGACAGAAGGTTACACAGTGTCTATTTCCATCCTGTTTTTTTCAGTGAAGCCAACCTATTTTTGCATTCCCTCAAAGAGAGCTTTACAAACTAGGGCTGAGCTGCCTCCTTTTATCTTTTCCATGATTGCACTTATTTTTCCCACTCATTGGCTTTCCTCTTTTTCTTATCTCTCTTCTCCCTGTGACGTTATCACCCTATCTTGAGTGCACACTTTGTGTGTGTGTGTGTGTGTGTGTGTGTGTTGCTGGGGGTTGAACCTAAGGCCTTGTGCATGCTAAGCACATATTGTACCACTGAACTACATCATATTGATTCTTAAACAAAACATTATTCAATCAGTCTTATGTGGATCCCTACTTCTGGTTTTCTGACATTGGCATAGACTGCTTAACTCTTGGCTTTACATCCCCTTTATTTTCCCCTGTTAAATTTATTGGTACATTTGAAGCAAACAATACAGTTACATTTATCATTGGGATCTTGTACCTTTATATGACAGATCTTGGTTCTTATTTTTCCCCCATATCCCTGCCCTCCCTTCACCCCCTTCACCCTCCCCTATTTACAAAGACTTTCTTTCCATTTTTTTCCTTTTTTCACATTTCTTCTTTTCCTTTATTTCCTTTCCCTTCCCCTTCCCACTTCCCCTTCAGCCACTTTCTTCCTAATTCATGCTCCCAATTATACATTTGAATCTTATTTACACTTTTAGTTTTTCACACCAGAGAAACTATTCAACATTTACTCGTGTGTCCTATTTATTTCACTTAAGAGTATGGCTTCAATGTGCATCCACTTAGCTATAAATGTCACTAATTTCTCATTGTTTATGGCTGAGTAGTAGTCTGTTTTAGAGAAAAACCACATCTTCCTTATCCAGTCTCTACTTGATGGGTATTTGATGTTTCCAAGCTTTAGCTATTATGAACTGTGCCGCTATAAACATGGGTGCACATATATCACTGTGGTACGATTCTTTTGGAAAGATATTCCACAGAGGGATAGCTGGGTGCATCCCCTTTATTTAATGAAACAAATAGATTCCTAAATATCAAATGCTGGTGTAAATAATTTTACACAATATAATTTAAATTTTATATAATTGTTATGACTCCCACACCACCCAAGAAGACTTACATTGTTTGACATAGTAAGTCAGAAATGCCCCCAATAAAAAACAATGCCATGTCTTTTGTGTGTTTCATAATAAGAAAGGTTCTGCTTGCATTTCTTTTGCGTCTCACTAGCACCCAGCCTAGTGGTCTACATTGATGGTAAAAGGGGATAAAAGTAACGTACCAGTTGGCCATTTGGTCCTTTGATAAAAATTATATTGTCAACGAAGTCATTTTTGTCTGTTTTTACTTTAAATGAAGGTGTATCCATGAAGACATTAATTGCTTAATTAAAATAATTCATTGGGAGAGGTTACAAATCAAGTCAAAGCAACTGTCTATTCAAGTGGCTGTTTTGACAACAACTAATCTTTATCAGAAAACTTCTGTGAATCAGTTTCTCATTGTTCTCACTTCAATATTGTCAAAATGATGGCCCAGTTAAATATAGCTGGACTACATGGAATATAGCTTGACTACATCTCTTTGCTTGATCTTGGGCAAGCCATTTGTATCATTTGTATTCTGTCTGTCCTATGATCTATGAGTCAGTGTTTGTCTGGGGACCTTGGACAGCACCCGGCTAAACTTTCACTGCACGCAAAATAAATATTAACTTAATTACAAGATTATGCTAAATTCTCCATGCAGACAATCTCATTCATCACAATGACACTGTGAGCTGCACAATATTATTTTGCTCACTTTAGAGATTAAGACACTGAAGTTCAAAGAGAAAAAGTTACATAGAAAGTAGGTGGCTAGATGGAATTTGGATCCAGGAAATTTGATTTCAAATCAATATGTAAACGACTGTATTTTCTTGCTTCTTTAAGAAACAGGTTTGAAAATCTCTTGCTTTTTCAGTTGCATGGTACATGTGGCTAATTTCACCTCCTTCACTATTCACTCAATAGAGAAATCTGCATAAGTAATTTAAATAAAAAATAAGTTTATGTACATAAGTATTAATTGGTCAACTTAAGACAATATATGGGAGGAAAAGCAAATGAAAAACAAATGTCTTCTACCTAAGTCCCCCTTTCCTAAGTACATATAAACCTTTATACCCATACTCAGAGGCAGCAGCGTTCTCATGGACTTCCTGCAAAGACAGTAAGCTACAACCTGTAACAAACAGGGTCACTTTTGGAAATAATGGGCAAAGCTCAAATACATTCACAATTCTGAAATATACAGATAGTCCATGTGAACTTAATCCTCTTCAATGCCCACGTTACTGAAAATTAATCCGCGTTCCTCAATTAAAAAGGAATGAAGCCGGGGATTTATCTCAGTGATTCCTGCCTCACAAGCACAAGGTCCGGAGTTCAATCCCCAGGAATAAAAACAATACAAAACCAAAAAAAGGAATTAAATAATTTAATTATGAACAACTTGTGCAAAACAGAGTAAAAGTCATGATATATACATTAAACCACCGCTTTGGTCCCTGTGAGTTTCTTGAAAGCAAATACAAAAGCGGCTAGGACGCTGCTAAAACAATTAAGAACAGTCTTGCTGAAGGCCTGCACATCAATTGTTTCATTTAACAAACTCAAAGTCTTTTATAAAGACATAGAAGCCATGCTTTCTTTAAAATATCGGAAAATAATATTCAGGACAAATCCATATACGGGTGTTACTGGTAATTACAGCGCAAAAACCTGGTACATAAAGAAATTGAAAAATCTGAAGACAGACCACTTCCTGGCACTCTTATGCTAAATTTACTTCTATCTCAAAGTAAACAGAACAGGGTGCATTGTGCTTGCATCGCTGTGTAACATATGATCGCAGCAATGGAATCACTCAGTTCTCTGGCTGCACTGCCACAGACATGTCTGACGAGCTGTGGGAACATGTTCACGAGCACCATTAGTCATTGTCCGGGCGTTTACGATCCCCATGGAAGATCAAGTCTGGTGCATGCTGATTATTTTATTGCTGAGTGGCAACATCTGCCTCAGCCCAGAAATCTTACAGATTTCTTAAACAGTGTAGGATGATCTTTTAAGCGGCATTATAAACAGCATTCCATCTAAAGCCAAGCTGAAAGGAAAGCACTAGCCCTTGAGACTCAGAAATTAGGGGATTCACAAATAAATTTTTATGCACAAAATACGCCTTTTCTATCAGGGTTAGAAAAGACCAAAGAATGTGTTTCAGAACATTGCAAGATTAATTCAAGCATTCCGATACCTACTCTGCTGATAGAATCAAGAATTTAAAATATAGAATTTGAATGCAGTACAGCTGCCTTGCTAAAATAAACTAGTATTTATTTGAAGTATGGCCTAAGAGCTGCGCTTAGAGTGTGCCTGCCATTCACTCGTGCTCTCTCTAAGGTAGTGCCTTCAGAAAGTTATGTTGGACACGGCTTATTTGGATATTGTTTTCCCCTGATGATTAGACTGTACTCTCACTACGCGCTCCTCATTCCCCATCCCAGTTAGGTTGGGCATAGGACTAGGTTTACCAACAGTCTCTGCATGCCTCCCTTCCAGACCGAGGTAAGTATGAGCTGGGCGCCTTCCCCACCACCGTTCCTGGTGGAGGCAGCCTTGGGGAGCAAGTGTTCCAGATGTCTGCCCGGCCAATGGCGGGCTGTGATGGGAGTGACAAGTAAACTTTCCCTGTATTAAACCCCAGAGATTTCAGGGTTGTCTGTCACAATTAATTACTTTGAATAATGCAACTGCAATTATCAGATGGCATTGAGATTTCTCGCAACTGAGGGCAAATTTAATTTTCACTACCAAGTTGGGCATGTTAGGAAAGTTTCCATTTTATCAAAGGAAGAAAATAATTCTGTACTTTGTGGCGTTGCCTGTTAATATAACACTGGTCAGGCTAAGGATGCAGCTCAGCAGCAGAGTGCCTGCCTGGTATTATGGTCTGTGTCTAGCTGTCCCCCCAAAGCCTCATGCAGTCATGTCATAGGTGGGGCTTTGTTGGAGCTGGATGGGTCTAGAATGAGTGATGCTGGGACTAATTCATGGTGCAAAGCTAGGATCAGGGGCACTAGGATTAAAGGTGTGAGTGCTGCCCGCCCTAAGTAGCCTGGATAAGATATAGAGGCTAGAAAGAGCCATTGTTGACCCTTGTTGCTTTACTACCTTCTGCCTACCATGACTTGTTTCTCCTCTGCAGTGCCATCTTGCCTTGGAGCCAGCTGATTATGACTGAAATATTTACAAACTGTGAGCACAATAAACTTTTTTTCCTTTAACCTTGAATGTCAGGTATCTTGTCTCATCCACAAGAGAAAAATGACTACAACAACTGGCATGCATAGGTCCTGGGTTCCATCCATAGCACCACCAAAAATATTTTAAAAAGGAAAAAGAAGCCACATTGGTTGTGACCATTATTAAAACTTTTATGCCAACTTCATTGGAATAAGAAATTCCTGGCTGTGTCACGGAGGCATGACTTGTAGTGCTATGTATGATCCTTCTCCTGTTCCTCTCTGATGCTGTTTCCCCACTCTGCTTTCCAGCTGCAGTGAACTAAGTTAACTTTCCTCTGCCAGGGCTTATATCATGGTGTTTCTGCCTTGGATCCAGACAGTCACAGACTGAATCCCCCTAAAATATGAGCCAAAGTAAACCTCTCCTCCTATAAGTTGTGGGTGCTGGGTATTGTGTTCACCAATGGGAAAGTTGACTAACACACTGGTCACAAGTTTCCTGGGTACTTTGTTCTAAAGATCAGCCTGTATCTTAACTATGTTGATAGATATGCAAAGGTATTTATGCTTCATGATTGTTATTTCAGTTCTACTCGTAGGTCAGAAGAAAAACATGTAATTCCAACACCCTAGGCCACCTGCCCCTATAGCTCTCAGACTGTGGCAAATATCTCTCTTGAAGTAACTTCAATGTTAAAAACTGCCATGTGTTGATTAACAATTGCCATTCTGACAAAGGCACTGTTAGGCAGTTTCACTGTCATGGGAGCATTATGCATTATACTTACACAAACTAAGACAGCAGTGTATCACTATGAACTATCATTGCATATCTGGTCCTTTGTTGACTGATACATTGTTATACCGTGCGTGACTGAGCTTCTCTAATCCATTTTCAGGTGAAGTTTATCGTATTAACTGCTTACACTTAAGGTCAGTGTGGATGGAGTAGCCAGGAGAGATGGGCAGAGAAGCCAGCTTTTAACAAGCTTCCATCATTTGAAATGTCTGTTTACATATTTTGCCCATTTTAAAATAAGATGTTTTTTGGCTCTAAAATTTTAGAGCTCATTATATATTGTAGATATCGACCCTCTGTCAGATGTAATGTTTCAAAGTATTTTCTTCCATACTGTAGGTTGTATCTTCACTCTGCCGAGTTTTTGGTGTGCAGAAGCTGCACTGAAGTTTTTGAAGTAATTCCATCTGTCTGGTTCTATTTCCTATGGTTTTAGGGTCTTTTAAAAAATATTCTTGCCTGTTCCAATGTCCTAAATCATTTCTCACACATCTTCTTCCAGTAGTTTCAAAGTTTTCAACAATACACTTCAATTTTTCACCATTTTTAGTTGATTTTTGTAACTGGTGAGATACATAGGTCTAAGTTCATTCTTTTATATATGGACATTCAATTTTCCCAGTGCCATTTATTGAAAAGGCTGTGCTTTCTCCATTGTGTGTTCTTAATATATTTGTTGAAAATCAATTTTCTGGCTCTAGCTTTCTGTCTTCCATGAGATCTCTTCTTGCACATGTTCCTACCATGATAACTTCTGCCATGAACTCCCTCCCCCATCAAAACCAAAGGAGCTGACTGATCTTGGACTTTTAGTCAGTCTCCCATACTGCAAATTAAATAAACTTTTTATGATGTAAAAAAAGAGAAAAAAGAAAATCAGCTATTTAAAGATGGGTAGGAGGGTACCTTAGACTTTCTATTCCTTTCCATTTGTCTCTGTGTGTTTTTATGCCAGTATCAATCATGCTGTTCTGATTATTACAGCTTTGTAGCATTTTTGTGGTATGTTTTGAAGTCAGGTAGTATGATGCCTCCTGCTTTGTTCTTGTTCCAGATGGTTTCATTTATTAGGTTTTTTTGTGGATCCATGTAATCTTAGAATCGTTTTTATAATTCTATGAAGAATGTTGTTAGTATTTTGATAGGGATTGCACTGACTCTGTAAATCACTTTGGGGATATGGACAGTTTAACAATATCTATTTTTGCAATCCATGGACACAAGATGTCTCTCCACCATGGGTTCGCCTTAATTCTTTTATCCATGTTTTATAATTTTTATTGTGGAGATGTTTCAGCTCTTTGGTTAAATTTATTCCTAAGTATTTTATTTTATTTTTGTAACATTGTAAATGGAAATGCTTTCTTGATTTCCATTTCAGATAATTTGCTATTGGCATATAGTAATGCTATTGATTTTTATATGTAGATTTTATATCCTGCAAATTTTCTGAACTCGTATATGAGTTCTCATAGTTTTCTTTTTCTGTAATTTTGGGGTTTTCTACATATATGATGTCATTTGCAAGAGTGGCAATTTGACTTCTTAGTTTGTATTTCCTTTATTCATTTCTCTTGCATAATTGCTCAAACTAGTGCTTCCAGAAATATGTTGAATAAAAATGGTGAAAATTCATATTTATTCCTGTCTTGTTTTAATTTAAAGGAGGATTGGGACACATCTATGGTTTTCTTTTCTCTTGTAGTCTGGAGAATGTTCTCTCTTTCACTTTTTTTTAATGGTAGTACAGAGGATTGAACACAGGGCCTTTACACTGAGACTTTTAAAAAAAATTTTGTTTTGAAGACAGGGTCTTAATGAGTTGCCCAGGCTAGACCTGAACTTGTAATCGATTCTCCTGCCTCAACTTCCAAGGGTGCTCAGATTACAAGCACGCACCACCATCCCTGGCTTTATATTTTGCCTTTGGGAGTCTCGTAATAAGATGTCTTGGGGTAGACTTTGTTGAATTAAAGCTTACTGATAACTTCTTACCATCCTGTATCTGTATATTTATATCCTCCATGTTTGGGAAGTTTTCTTTTATTTAGTTGAATAATTTTCTCATCCTTTGGGAGCCTCAAATTCATCTTACACCTCTGTAACAAGAACATATTTTCTGTGAATACTATTCCAAAGTTCCTATAAGACTGCGTTAGTGTTCATTCTTTTTTTTCTCTTTAAACTGTGTTTTCAAATAGCCTATCTTTAAACTAATTCTTTCTTCTCTTTGATGTATTCTCCTACTGATGTTTTCTGTTATGTTTTTAACTTCCCTGAGTATATTTGTCAGCTCAAGAATTTCTCTTTAAAATTGCTTCTATTGTGTCTCGTTGTTAAGTTTCTGTTAGAAAATTGCAGCATTTCTCTGTTTTCTTTAAGCTAAGTTCCTTTAAAATAGCTGTTTTAAATTCTCCATCTGAGATTTTCTCACCCTGATTACTACCTGGTGAGTTTCTAGCACGTTATTTTGATTGCTAAGTGAGACCATGGTTTCCTTAAAGTTTGTGATTCTCTTTGGTGTGCAACGTAATTGCACATTGAAAGATTAGCTGTTTATTTCAGTCTTCCTAATCTGTCTTTGTTCATGCCTATCTTTCCAGCATTTCTTAGGAGGCTATTTATTTTCTCTGACCCTGTGGTCAGTCTCACTGTTTCAATGCTGACTGGCGCCCAGGTTCAGATTTAGTGGGAGCCTGTTATTTGTATGTTACAACTTTTTCAGTGCATGAGGGCAACCCAAGCCCAGATTTGTCCTCCAAACACTGTTTACATGTTGTGCAAAAAGAACCAGGAGTATACCTAGGAAGAGTATGTATCCCCACAAACCTCTCTCGGGGCCGTGGCAGGCTCAGACACCTCACCCACAGTTACTGATCTTAGATCTCACAGCTGGATTCTGCCACTGTAGATGGACCAGCCCTAGGCTCCTAAATCACACCAGTAGCCATCTATGCTGCCAAGCTTGATCACACGCTGAGGCCATAGCCCACCAAGACAAGCGCAGCACTGGGGTAGGACCAAGGTCCATACTGCTAAGGTCTACCTAATGCTGAGGTGGATTCATGGCAAGAACACTGCAGTCAGCCACAGGTGATGCGAAACAGATGTTAATAGACTGGGAATGCATGTCTTCCTCTGACCCTGGAGCTGTTCCAGAGGCATTGTCCACAGGCAGACCTAAGCATGAGGACTCGTAGGATCCATTCCATGCTAGTTTCATCCACCCAGCACTTGTTCCACTATAAAATCTTGTGCTTATTAACCTGTCCTATCCCTGGTGAATGGGATCTTGCACTACACTATGCTGCCTGTGGTTTGGGTAGTGTTGGTGAAGGCAGTCTTTAGAAGGTTAATGCTAAGCTGGGCCCTGCCCAGTCACAGTTGTCAAGGACCTGTACAGTCTCAGGGCTGCACCAGGAGCCACACCAGAGCCTTGTTCCTACCCCAGTGCTAGTTGGCCTTGGTGGGCTATGAACTCAGGATGTGACACAGCTTGACAACATAGATGGTGACAGATTTGACATATAAGCCTAGAGTCCGTCCATCCACAGTGACTCTGCCTGTGCAGAAACCTACAGATGATTGAAACACAAGTCTATGCCATTGTGTCTGGTTCAAGGACAGTTCTAGAGCTCCATCTGTGAGTACTGGCCTGACAATAGCTATGCTGCCCAAGGTTGGTAGAGATGATCCACTGACCATCAAAGCTAATTAACCTGGGTTGCATCTGAATTTCATAGCCTTCATAGTCTCAAGAGAAGAGCTGGTATTATCCAAGTTCGTCCCCACTGGCATCCAGTTCACCACCTTAGGCTGGGGTGGTCTAGAGGTTCCACTTGTCAGTTCTTGCCTGAGCACAGAGCCTTCGGTTTTGTATTCATCAGTTTTCCCATTGCTGAGATGTGATAAGTGACACATCTTAAAAGGGGAAAAGTTTAATTTAGCTCACAGTTTCAGCTCATGATCAGCTGGCTCCAAGGCAAAGACATCATGGTAGAAGTGCATGATAGAAAAAAGCTCCTAGTTTATGGCAGCTATCACAGCAGAGAAACAGAGGGGTGAGGGACTAGTCAGGCCTCAATGCCATACTTCTGTGACCTGCTCAGACTTACCTTGAGTGTGTTCCACCAATTCCTGGGGCAGATCCCAGAGCTACTCAAGCAGCAACTCCACCCTAACCAGCTCAGATTTCTACTGGGTGCTGTCTCACCATAGTGGGTCTGATACTGGGCTCCAAAACAAAGTCCTAGGCTGTCTTTGGTGCCCTGTCCCCTGCTCCTTAGAAGGTGAAACCTGCTCCTTGTTCTGGGGCAGTAGGTTGGAGGAGGGGTGGTAGAGCTGTCAGCTACCTCCCTAACACAATGCCAGGAGCTCATTCTGCAAGTATTGGCCAGGAAGTGGGAGACATGGGGATTTCAAGTCTAAGGTCTGGACTTCATCCTCTCCCCCTCCCACAGGTAGGAGATGTCTCTCTCCATGTTGCTTGGAGTTCAGAGGGCAACTCCATGCCCATGTTCACGTTGTTATGCTAAAAGCAGGCACTATGGTCCCTCAGCTGAATTCCTTAGCTCTGGTGCTTGTCCAACTGGGTGTGTCTCCGGAAGACAATCACAGAGGATCTTGGCCACCATCTTGCTGTTTCTTTTCCTGTTTTCAATAAATGAAGATCTCATTACCAAGATTTTCTATCTTCTTGTATATTTTCTCTGTTATCCAAAACTCCTATTATTTTATCAAGGACATCTTTAATTTCTCATATTTCTTTGTTCTGTTGTGCCTTTTATGTAGTAACATGTTCTTAATTTTTGGATATATTGTATTTTATTAATGTATTGACTTAATCTTAAGTTGTAGTGTATTCACCTGGAGTAAAAACTCAGATAAACAGGTGTATCGTGACAAAGTCTCTCACACTTTGTCTCCAGTCCTAGAAACAAGAGAGTTATTAGTTTCTTACGTATTGTCCTTGAGACATTCCATGCATTTTAAAAACAGACACCCCTGTAATCTCAGCACTCTTGAATGCTGAGGAAGAAGGCTCACAAATCTGAGCCCAGTCTGAGCAATTTAGTGACCTAGCAAGAGTCTGTCTCAAAAAAGACGGCAGTGAGGGCTCAGCATGTAGCTCAGTGCAAAGGCCCTAGGTTCAATGTCTAGTATGGGAAAATAAAGAACCACACAAATAAACATGCATGCACTTAAAAATATACTCTTAAATCTCTTTGAGAATATAATTTCCATTTTGCTTACCTTTTTCTCATTCTCTTGTCTTTCCTAAAGTATCCCATATTTACTAGGGATCAGATAGTCTCTTTACTTTGGAGTTTGTGCTCATGTATTCTAGTATTAGTCATAGACTAGTATTAGTCCCTTCCCATGTTAAAATGCTCTATGTGGCTTTTCTAAGAATCTGATATGGATTTCCTTGTGTGGCATATATTTCTATATTTCCTTGCCTATTCCTATCCTTTAAAGCTGCCCGCAAGCTGTTTATGTGTGGTAATAGTGGTAGAGAGGGGGTGCAGAAAGTCAGCACACAGTATTTATTTCAGAACAAATAGAAGAGAGCACGTCGAAAATGTGGGCAGATGAGTGAGCAGAGAGGCTGGAACCCATTCAGCAGCTCCAGTCCTCTTCAGGCAGTTGATTCTGTCTTCCACTTCCAGTTGGTGCCATGTTTTCCATCTCTCTTCTCACTCCCACTTTCCAGCCAGCTCTAAGTCAGGAGGCCTCTGGGTTTTGCCTGGCAGCTTGGCTCTCCCCACACTGTAGTCCTTTGCAATTACACAAGAATAGCTAGGACCAGATCTCCCGTGACCGTAGAGTAGTCATCTGTTATCTGCTGATGAGCCCCTCTAATACTCTGCCTGGGTGTTAGCAGTTCTAGGCACCATAAAAAACCTAATGCAAATGCTCCAGACTCTCTGCTTATGACATTTGTTTAGTAATTAATGTAAAAGGATGCTCATGGGGGGGTGAATACTTCTCTTTAAAAAGATTTAATTTTTTAATGAAAGAGTATTGTCCATCTGTCCTTGCAGGTTTGAAGACGTGTTTTGGGGAAAGCCCTAGAACAGAGGAGAGAGAAGAAATTCTATTTTCATTAACGAGTTCCTATCCATCCCTTCACTCCCCATCTGGAGGATTGGCATTTTCATGAGAGGCATCTGGCAGCCCTGTCTGTTCCAGGTTTCTCATTAATAGAAACAAGGAAAATGAGCCACGTTTATCATTTCTTCCTTACAAATGTAGCATCTTTCCATACATATAGCACTTTTGAACTATTATGGCTCTATCTCCTGGGATAATTTCTTATTTTCTGTCTTGAAGTACATTATCCTCTTCTTCTGAAAGAGGCCACCTCACTCATCTAGCTTCTAGCAACACTGTAAAATTAGAAGGAAAAACTTCAGAAGTTGCAAAACAGATGATTAACAGTAATGCAGTGGCCTTATTAAGTTAGGGGATGTCACGCTGTTTACCCATTCACACATGCTTATTGATTTAATGTTTTGTAAATTTAGCTCTCTTCAGTCTCAGCTGATGTGTGGGTGTATATCCAACCAGACTGATATTTATGCCATAAGTGAGAAATAACTTGATAATTTATGAGTGGTGAAACCCAAAGTTGAACAGGTTTTCCCTCAGGAAAGGAAAAACACACCCAACACATTTTAGAAAACTCCCTTCTCTGGCTCTTTGATTTTAAAAAAAGTAGACATGTTTTGTTAGGGTTGTCAGAGGGAGAATTATGCAGTTTGGTTGGAGGACACCTAGGAATTTAGTGCCTTCATGTGGGGTGCTGGTGGGCTTACTAAGTCAGTGGCCCATGGAGATACAATGCTGGGGGCAAAAAAGCAAAATAAAGCTCAGGCTATGTCTGAGGTGAGCACCTCTGTCTTCTATGCTTCTATTTGAAGGAGAAAGGGTAAACTGAAAGTAGACCAGGCTGAAATCCAACCTTAGAGCATTTTAATTCCTGATTGTAAGGCAATCTGGAGGCCCCAGCTCTATGCCAACTTTCTGAAATGTCTCTCTGAAGGAAGAAATATTTCTCAAAAGAAAGATAGCATTATTATCCAGAGTTTCGATTTCCTCTCCATTTTTTATATACAGTCCCTGGTATCAAACCAAAAATATCTCAGTATTTGAGAAGATAGGATGTAACAAAACAAAGACAATAAAACATATGATAGATGTTTATTTTACCTGATAGTATATGTGTATATATATATATATATATACACACACACACACACACACACACACACATCTTTAATAAATTTAAGGAATTGAATAGAGAACTTCAGGGAGAAATGAAAATTGAAAAATAAGGAAGAGATACTCCAACTTTTAATAAAAATTGATATTAAGTACTTGATGATGAATACCCTTGACCTAATGGTCATATGTAGAAGAGTGCACCCAACAACTGAACCTCCATTTATCAAAACAGAACATACGCATGAACATAGAACATAGCTACAGATTTCCCTACCTATGGACATTTGCTTCAGGTGAAAAGTAGTGCAAGCAGAGAAGGAAGAAGGTTCTCTCTCATCTCTTGCTGGGTCAATCGGACATCCACATGAGAAGGAGATACGACAATCTGGCTGGTACTTAACTATACCTTGGGTCATGGGGGTATCACCTGCTAACGTCAGTTCACTGCATGTATGCTGGAAATCAAATGTAGGCTGCTGCTGGAGCCTTCTGATGACCACCACCATTGTCAGCCCTCATCATCAGATCCTGTAAAGGGGAGGGTCTCTGTACCAACTTCCAAGATGTTTCCAATCAACTGAGGATTCTTGCTCGATTTGTACAGAAATCATGGACTGGCAAGCTATACCTCTTTTAGTGTTTCCAAGCCTAGGCTTTGAATGACAGTAGTACTAGTGGCCCTGCTTGCCATTTGGAGCCAGAAGGTACTGGAAGTTCTCAGGATCCTCTGACCACTGGAGATAGCAGCTTTTGGTTACTCTTTGTTGATCTCCTGTCTCTCTGCTGTTAACTGCCTTCAATGCTATGAGCCCTGGATGCTGAAGTCCTTCTGTACCAGTGACCTTTGCTGTTTCCAGCTCTGGCTGCTGGCTGCCTTGTGCAACAGCAGTCTCTGGTGTAACCAGCTCAGCATGCTCGAGATAGAAATCATGACTAGTCAGAAATACATCATCCAGAGCAGCCTTATCAAGACTTTGGCTGCAGCACAAGGGGAAATAATGCATGGACTGAGCCTGCTGAGGGTATAGAGTTTGCTAAAAAAGGAAAAAGGTGGCCTGTATATGCTCAGGGTCTGACTTTCTGTTTGGTAATGGTTGGAGGCAGAGTCCCTTGTGGACTTGAAAGAGGACGGCTGCAGAGGGGCAGTGTTCCTCAACAGGGCCGCAGGGTGAAGTTATCCAGAGAGGCTGCAAAGTGAGTCTTCTGGGAGAGGTCCACAACCTAAGCCTGCTGCAGCCAAAACAAATATCTCCCAGAGTGCCATGGGGCATCTGACTCAGCCAGGCTGGGTGCAAGGTGTCTGGGGGCAACAGCAGAATAAAAATGCCTTTTGGGGAGCCTCAGGTCACTGTCTCCTGTCTCAGTGTGAAAGAATTCTAGAAAAAATAGGAGAATATCCTCATAAAGTGAAGTCGACAAAGACTTCTTAAATGCAATACAAAAAGCACTAAATCATAAAAGATGAAAAAAAGCAGAGTAAAGTTAATTTTAGGAACCACTGTTCCTAAATCAAAAGACACCAGTACAAGAGTGTAAGGTAAACTGCAGAGTGGAACAAGATACCTGCAGGGTTTGTTTCAAGAGTCCATGGAAATGATTTCTTTAAATGTATAAGGAGAGGGATGACCCTATGGCTAATCATTTATTAATGGTTTATTAACACGTGACAAGATCCTCAATATTATTAATAATAATGAGGGAGACATGCAAAGTTAAACCATCAGTGCCACTGGACACCTACCAGAATGGCTAAAAAGACTGGTAATGTCTGACAAGTGTTGGTAAGAACAGGGAAAAATGGAGCCCTCCTGCGTGGCTGGTGAGAATGAAATTGGTGCAATCGTTCTACACAGTGTTTGGCAGTATCCATGAATGTCACACACGTGTTTCCTGCCCTTTTGTCTTATGATCCAATTTGCTCTTTCCTAAATTTATACTGAAGAGAAATATGTATATGAACCACAATCCATGTACAAAATATTAATAGCATCATTATTTATAAAAGTAAAAAATGATAAAAACCAAAGTTCCATCAACCACCAAATGATAAATACTATGTAGTATGATCATATAATAGAAGAATTTGTCAGTAATGACAATGAAATGTGCTATACCACACACAAAGATGAACCTCACAAATACAATGTCGATCAAAATGAGTCAAATATATATGTGTGTATATATATATATAGTATACATACACATCTCTATATGTAAATATATTACTTATATAATGATTCTACTTAGATAAATTTCAAAAACAAGTGAAAATCTCCCTAGTGTTATCTTTGGGGAGGATGAAGGAAGTAGAAGTTGATGACTGGGTCTTTCCTAGATTTATGGAGTTTCACCTCACACGTACATAGCTCAGTATGCAGTCAGGGACTCTGCTAATCTCTAGAGTTTTCTCCATGCAATTTCCTCCTCCCTGACATTGTACTCCACTAATTTTAGCCACTTCTGCCTCCAAGAGGCCAGCACTGAGAGTGCTGTGGTCTCCTAGATTCATATGTTGCCACTTACCTCCAAGGTGAGGGTACTAAGAGGTGGCGCCTTTGGGAGGTGATTAGGTTGTCCCAGGTGAAAGAATCCCATCATGAGTGGCATCAGTGCCCAGCCAGGGAGCTGGAGCAGTTGAGGTGCACACTTATTTTGTTTGCCTTCTTCCCCTAGATCTCAGCCCTGCACCTAAAAGCTATAATTTGATATTGCGTCCCTAGTTTTCTGGTTACTTATAGCAATATGCAAAGTACAAATGTTTGGATCTCATTCCTGAAAATTCTGATTCATTAAGTCCATGGTGAGGCTCAGGCTTCAGCATTCTGAAAACATACAAAAGGTGATTGTGCAATGCATTTCTCCAGTTGATTGGGTGGTGGTGTACATCACCATCAAGTAGAAAGCAAATATTCTGCATTTGCAATAATGATGGTCACATTTACACTGGTACACACACACAGCATGCACATATTTAATTAACATATATTGTCAACTTCATTATTATTGATATACATGTCATTTAACTACACTAGGCATTGTGAACCTGTGGATTTGCATTCTAAAGTGAAAATACATGGACTATTTTAAAGTATAAAGTCAAGCTGACTTGGCATTCCCTGTACAAGCAACGTTTTTCTTCAAGGGCTTTGAAGATTTATTGGTCTTTTAAGAAAATTGTTAAATTCATTTACATCTGGAATCTGTAACCTGTAGCAAAGTTTTCAGATTATGCAAACACACATAATAGCTTGCATATGTGCTTTTAAATGTTATAACAAAATCATTAATATTTATTGGGGATTTTTGTACAAGATACAAAACTAAATTCTTTATATTGATTATATCTCTTAAAACATATAAGCACTATAAAATATAGGTGTTGTCATTATTTCATTTTATAAAGGTTGTTCAGTGTCAGGTTAAAAAAAAGAGCTACCAATCTAGTTGGGTTTCTGTGATTCCAAACTTTCTGCTCATGATAAATATATGTACTGTAAAACCCATACAGGATCACAGAATACTTATTTCAAAATAACAAAGTAAAACAGTGAAGAAATTTTGCCCAAACTTCGATTGATAAGATTTTTAAAAAATAAATTTCTGTTTTGGAAAGAAGGAGTACAAATTTTGCAAATGGGAATTTTTCTCATGATAACCCTTTTCCCTCAGGTAAGCAATGACCTTTCCAGTCAATATTTACTATGATCGATCGAAATCTAAACATACAGTAAGTTAAGTCCAACTGCGAAGGGAAGTTTTCCTGTATTAAATAACTTTGATGCAGATAAAGAAGAAAATGATTAATCCTGGAGGAATCGGAGCTTTGATCCCACGTTTACCATCAAGTGAATGGCAGCAAACACATAACCAAGAAAGAGCCATTAAAATGAATCAGCAACTTCAAGAATCTCTTGGATCAAAGCTCATTTGTCTCTGTGCAAACTGGGTGGATGCTGTTAAGACATCTCACGATACCCCACATTCTCTGCTCATTAAAACCACGAAGGCTGAACTCCAGATATTTTAACCATAAGGCATTGTCTCATCTCCAGAATCAATGTTTTTTATTAACTTTTCTAAAACACTAAGGCAGTCTACACATTTGTGCATCAGAGACTACCATAAAAAGAAAGAGAGCAAGGTATTTTTTTCTATTACTTTTGTTGTTGTTTTATTTTCCTGTTTGCTCTTCCACATTCAGGAGCATTTGCCTGCTTCATAAAAACACAGTTAAAGAAACTGGGCCAACAAATTCTACATGGATATAAATGATGTCCAGGTTTCCTAGTGAGCAGTTTGGGTTGTTCATCTTCTTTATCCCTTACAGCAATTGTCAAGTGAGTTATACCAGCCTGAAGGTCTAATGAGCACCTGTTTCATTTACTCATGATATAACTCAAGCTGCTGTAAGAATTGCATTTGCAGAAAAGATGAGAAATGATAAACAAGCTCCTCTTCCCAGAGGCACAGTAGGTCATCCATACCTATCACTTCGTAAACAGATCCAATCCAATTCTCATCTTTTGCAGGTCCCAGAGGAAAGCAGCACCTGCCTTGGAAATAGAAGAACATATTCTCAGGCCCCAATTTTTTGATTTTGAACCTCAACACAACCACACCTACTAGCTACATAAGCCTGGACATAAGCCTTTTACATAAGTCTTTTAACCATGGTATGCCTCACTTTCACAGGTGAAATGTGAGAATGATAATAACATCAACAATAATACCTTGAGGTAAGATGAGTAGTCATTTTTAAAAATAAAATTTAGCTATTATTTGACTGCTTCTATGGTTGTTGCATGGATGAATTATCCTGAAAACATATCAACATTAGTATTTGAACTAGAATAGGTAGTATCTAGTAAAGAAATCTCTAGATTAACCATGCTTGCAGTATGTATTAGATAATTCTGTCCAGCCTCAGGAGCCTTTACAAATACATCCTTCATACAGAATCTGCCAGAACTAGCCATGATCAAAAGGACATGATGTATATTTATTTCTCCAGATTCTCAAACATCCCATCACTGCTGCTGGTTCACACTGGTGGTTCTCATATATTGTTTCGTATTCCCAATCATCCTTCTTTTCAGTTATGAACAATATTCCCAACAAAACTGAGAGCTCATTAAAAGTTGAAAGCTTGCATAATAGTTCTTTAATTCATTCTTTGCAATAATAATGATAATATATCCTGCTATGTCTTGGCTAAGACAATTTCCCAAAGAGGCTGACAGCGGAGGGCTATCTACTGGCAGCAATCCCAATAGAAACCTTTTATTCCAAAAGGGGACCTGGTTGCTACATCTGAACACCTAATGTAATATTCAAGATAGTAACAGGCCTAATAAGCATAGGAGTTAGACCCAGACCTTCCTGCCCTTGGGCAAAGTTTTCCTATTTGTCCCTTGGTGTAGATAATGTTGGTGTAGACTTTCTTATGTGATAGATAGGATGACCTCTGAGAGCTGGCCCTGTCCACATGAATCAGTGGCAGTTGGGAGACTTCCTGAGGCAAACAATTATTGTCCAAGTAAATCAGAACATCAATACAAACAAAAGATAAGTATCTGTTTGAACAACCATGTTCAATTATAGATCCAAGGAATCCCATTGATGGCTGCCTTTGACCAGCCCAACCCAGGAGAAGCCAAAGAATTCAGGCTGGTTTTGCTACTTAAACAAAAATTGCTTTAAAAACATGTAAGAAATTCTTTGAGAAGTAGAAGGTGGCTGGGTTGGAAATGGGGCAGATGATGAGGTGTGTGCTAAAAGAGAATAAGCTGGTAAGAGATTTTCTAGTTTTGTTCTTTTATCTGTCTACCATTGCCCTCAGCAAAGCATTTTCTTCCCTGCCATAACCACAGGACCAGTAGGAGAGCACCCTGGAAGCTTTGGACGCTCAGAAGTAAACAGAGAGCAAAAGCACAGAAGGGCAGGCAGACACCAAAGCAGCCCGCTCCTCCTCAAACCTCTCCTCAGTTGAGCAAAGACGACATCCGTGGTGTCTCTCATCCCAGCTGTTCCTGGGAAGAGGGACTGGACTCCAGGGCGGAGAGAAGGGATGCGGAGTGGCTTCATCTTAGACAAAGGCACTTCCCCAAGTCACTTCCTATAGCACTGCCCATCTAAGTTTCCTGTGGAAGCAATAGCCCGAGCCTAATCATCTTTTGTCCTCCTGTTCAGGAAGACGCTACTAAGTCAGGGTCCCAGTGGGAAATTTGCCACACTCAAACTGATAGTTTGAGGAGACTTTAATAACAAGAACATTTTCGGTTCTGCAGGCAGCACAGTGTAGTGTCTTAGCTGGGATGGGGAGGTAGATGGTACCCGGATCACAAAGAAAAAGCCATTTGGGGAGGACTGCTTTGATAGAAATGCCCTTCAGACAAGGACACATCTGGCAGCACAGGAAGAGAAAGGACAGAATTAACACGTTCTTCCCTCCCAACACTCTCCACCTAGAGCTCCTTAGTGGCTGAACCCAGTGGAAAGTCAGGGCGCAAGGAGTCTTTTGGTGTGGCTTGCACACGTCACCGAGCAGGGAGGGGAAGGGAGGAGAGTGAGTCTGCAGGCGCAAACACAAGTCCTCCAGAACACTTAGTTAACTGATAACCCCAGGAGACAAATAAGACAAGATATCTTGTGAGCATAAACACTACAAAATGAAGGCAAATGAGGGAAATCTGGCACTCAAAAAGCAGGAATAAATAAACAGAAAAATACTTATATAAATAAGTAAATAGATCCCAGAAATGTTAAGTAGGAATATTAGGAAGAGTAAACAGAAAAAAAAATTCTGAAAAATAGCCAGCAGGACATTTGCAATCAAAGCAATATAACAAATGGGTTTAACAGCAGAATGATATAGCTGAAGAAAAAAATTCATGAGCTGGAAGAGTCAAGGAACTCATGAACGGCTCCCACTGTGCTTCCTTGGACCCCAACTCCAACACATTGTCCTCCCTACCCTCTTATCCCTCCCAAACTATCCCAACCACCTAAGACCAAAATTGCTTCTCAAAACATACAAAGGAAGCTTCTTGAGTGGCAACAATGCTCAGGAGTTATGAGGACTCAGAGGTGATTCGCAGAGGTAAAATCAAAGTCTTCAGTCTGATTATGAAATGTGTCTACAGCAAAATGAACTAGAATAAACTTTTTAGGCACAGTAAATTTGAAGTCAGAAATTTGGTTCTAATGATTGTTCAAAAGAGCCGTACATATCACCTGATTTATAAATCCATTTTGAAATTTTTATTAATTGTATTGGTACATTTAATGTGTACAATATAATGACATTCATTGTTGGAAATTTCCACCTTTACATAATCAATCTTGGTTCTTATTTTTTCTCGTTCCCCTTCCTCCCTTCAACCCCACCCTCCCTCCCTCCCAATCTACAAAGACTTTGTTTCCATTATTTTTTATTTTTATTCAACAACTACTTCCTGAACACTTAGAATGTTCAGCACATAGTATTAAATGCTGGGGATTCACTAATGAATAAAAAAAGATTGGTTCTACCTTAAGCTTCAGTCTAGGGTGGGAAATAAGTTCCTTCCTGCCTTTTGAACTTCCACAAATGGCTGGCAGGACCTTCAAATAAAATCTTCTTTTTCACACTTGAGGTTGTATTTTAAATGTTGCCACCCCAGAGAGGCCTATCCTTAACAACTCTTCTAAAGTAGGTGTTGTGCTCCTATCAAAGCACCCTGTTCATTTCTTTCATAGTACATATCATTGCTTGTCGCCGTATGTTTTTTTAATTGTTTTGATGGGATGCTTTTGAATTTTCAGGTGGGAAACTTAAGTTCACTGGACATTCATGAAGTCATTACCAGAATTGAAATTGAAACTGAAGCTACCTAAGGACATGAAAAACCTTCAAAAGTTATATAAGTTCCCCAAATCTTAGTTTACCATCTAAAAAATATGATCAATAATTTATCCTGACATGGAAATTAGTCAGAAAAAAGAAATAAAAAACACTCGGGTGTGGGAGCCCGCTGGCATTTGACATTGGAAAAGTAACTTCTACCATTGAGGCATTGACACAATCTATGACTCTATTTGGCTTTTCTGAGATGAGGGTCTCAGCTATGCAGATGAGATTGACCTGGAGCTCTCTGTGTAATCCAGGCTGAGCTCACTGTGTAACCCAGGCTGGGCATATGGGATTATCCAGGCTGGGTTTATGGGATTACCGGTGTTGACCTGGAGCTCACTGTAATCCAGACTAGTTTTATGGGATTACAGGCGTGCACCATCACGCCCGGCTCAAGGACTTTGTTAAATTTGACCTTTGATCTCCTCCCTAATATTGCTTGATGTTTCCTGTTGGCTTGCCTTTAAAAGGAGCTGTTTCTGTGTAATAAATCGGACCTCTTGCCTCCACACTATTGAGTGTGCTGTCCTTTCTCAATCCTCACTCCCCAACTCAGGTACGATCGCGTTGTGACGGCCGGACCGCCACACTCGGGTTGTAAAACTCTCTCTTTTTTCTACCATAGGGATGGGACGATCTTACATATATTCACAGAAAATCCTGAGAAATACATACATAGAAAATAAAGACAAAATTAATACTGCTAGTAAGACCGGTAAGGTTGCAGGATAAAAGATCAGTATGCAAAAATCAACTGTGTTTCTACACATAAATGAATAATATGAAAAAATTTAGAAAATAACTCTACTTATATTAACATCAGAGAGAATAAAATACTTAGGAAGCATATGTTTAACCAAGAAGAGACAAGGCTTGTATATAATAAGCTACAAAATACTGCCAACACAGGAGGATCACTGTGAGTTTGAGACCAGCATGGGCTACATAGTTCCAGGTCAGTCTCAACTACACAGTGAGACCCTGTCTCAAAACAAAACAAAACAAAACAGCCAGGGATTTACCTCAGTGGTTCCACTGCCTGCCTGGCAAGAGCAAGGACCTGAGTTTGATGCCCGGTACCAAAAAACAAAACAAACAAAAAAAACAAAATATTGCCAACAGGATTAAAACAAGACCTATGTAAAGAGACATCCATGTTCACAGATGGAACACTTAATATTGCTAAGATGAAATCATGGAATCAAGTAATCTATAGATTCAAAACAATACCATCAAAATCTCAGCAAACAATGTTGTAGAATGCACACTTTCAAATCTTATTGTGAAACTACAGTCATAAGGGATGTGATACTGGCCAAAGTATAGGCATATTATGGTAGAATACAATTGAATGTAAAGAAATAAACTCATGCATTTTTGATCAGTTGGTTTTTCACAAGGATGTTAAGAAAACACAAAGGGCTTTTTCAATGAATCATGCTGGGACAACTGGATACTAATATACAAAAAATTAAGTTGAACCATCATACCATAACAACAATTAATGCAAAATTGGTCATAGACTCTAAATGTAAAAGTTAAAGCTATAAAATTCTCAGAAGAAAATACGGAGGTAAATCTTCGTGTCTTTGGATTAAGTAAACATTTTTTTAGATATGACACCAGAAGAGTAAACCACAAAAGACGAAATAGATTGATTAAATATTATCAAAATAAAAACTTTCATGTTTCAAAAAATGGCATCAATAATGTGAAAGCATAACTCACAAAATAGGAGAAAATGTTTGCAAATCACATATATAAAATGAATTTAATATCTAACATGTTCAAAGACACATAAATGGCCAAAGTACATGAAAAGATTCTCAACCTCATTAGTCATGGGGAAATGAACGTCAAGACCACAGTGAGGTACTACTTCATCCATACTAGGATGGCTATAATAAAAAGAGAGCATCGCCGGGTGTGGTGGTGCACGCCTGTAATCCCAGCACTCGGGAGGCTGAGGCAGGAGGATCACTGTGAGTTCGAGCCCAACCTGGGCTACACAGTGAGTTCCAGGGCAGTCTCACTACCTAGTGAGAGAGAGAGAGAGAGAGAGAGAGCAATTACAAGCATTGGAGAAGTCATGGAGAAATTGGAACCCTTATATCTTGTTACTGAAAATGCACAGTGGTTCTACCTCTTTGGAAAACAGTTTAGCAATTCTCCAAAGTTAATCGTGGTTGTTGTATGTCCTAACAATACCATTCCTATGTGTATATTGAAAAGAGTTAAAAATATATGTCCACACAAGTATTTACATATTAATATTCATAGTACCATTACTCATAAAAGCCCCAAATTAAATTGACCCAAATGATCAATACATTTTTAAATGTAGTTTTTCCAATCAATGAAATATTACTCAGCTATACATATTTTTAAAAGTCCTGGTCAAGACTACCTTGCGGATGAACCTCAAAAACATGGTAAGGAAAAGATGCTAGACACAGAGGCTATACACTGTAAGTTACCGTGTGTGTGAAATGTCTACAATAGGCACATCCTTACAGATGGAAGTTTAGTGAATGTTTGGTAGGACTTGGGGGAGAAGAATGGCCAGTGACTACTAATAAGTAAGGGGTTTCTTTGGAATGTGAGGAAATGTTCTGGAATTAGATAGCAGTGATTGTTTTACAACCATATAAATATACTAAAACCCACTGAACTATGTTTGTCAAAAGGGTGATTTGTGATGTGTCAGTTACAACAATGAAGAAAGTTTTAAATATCTTTCTTGCTGTTGTGCACATTGGCTCCCCAGTCCCACCCAGCCTAGAGTTCATGCACAGCCCGTTTATCCTCCCCCATCCTCTACCATCATCATCACAGGATCCCTGGTAGAATAGTCATGTTTCTACAAAACCCTCCTCGCTGGGCTACCTCTTCCGTCTCCTCTAAATCTCTTTAAATCAGGATGTTTTCCCAAGATTTCAAAGGTGGGCACAGGTAAAGAAGCAGTTACTCTCCAGTCACGGAGGCAGCCATCAGTAGAGCAAATGAGGCTGATCTCAGAAAAAGGCCAAAGAACACTGTGAAGTAGGAAGAAAAGGTCTAAAGAAGAAGGAGAAGTGGGAGGGTAGGGGAAAGGAAATAAGGGAAAAGAAAAAATATGAAAGAAAGAAAAAATGGAAACAAAGTCTTTATAAACAGGGAAGGGTGGAGGGGTGAAGGGAGGGCAGGGAGATGGGGAAAAAATAAGAACCAAGATACATCATGTAAAGGTATAAGTGATGAATGTAACTGTATTGTTTACCTTAAATGTACCAATAAACTTAATGGAAAAACAAAACAAAGCAAAAACAAAGAACATATCCTGTGGGGCATCTGAGCCTGATTCCAGCTGTCCTGCATACCAGGTACATCTGAAGCTTTCCTACAGTTGTAGCTGTCCGAACTTACCTTGGGTTCCATGAGTCAATAAGGTGCCTTTCTATCACTGGCAACCACACTCACATACTTCAGCACTGCAAAGTGTATTATCAGTAACAGATGAGGAATAAAATAGGAGTAAAAACATTTGTAGAGGTCTTACTCTGTCAGGCGCTGTTTTCAGTAGTTTGAGGGTGACTCACTTTGTCTCACAACAATCTTATGAGGTAGGTGCTATTCTACCTACACCTACCTAGATGAAGAAATCGAGGCAAGGAAGGATTAGAAACTTATCCAAGGTCACAGAGCTGGTATGTGACCTTGAATAAGTTCACACTACCAGTATTAGCAGTGTCGCTGTTCACAATCACGGTGCTGTGTTGTCTTATATAGGGCAAGATACAGTGTAAAGCAGTATTATCAGAAGAAATTGACATGAAGAGTTTCTATTGTATTACAGTTAACTCTTCTGAGATGTGGATTTCCTTCTAAAATCATTATATGGAAACTTTCAAGAATTGTCCATGACATTTGGTGCATTTTACCTATGATTTCAGTTTCCTGCCTCTCAATATTTCTACTTATTATCTGAAGTTAATTATCCAATTAACTTGTACAGTGGCACTAGTTGCTATGGATGATTAGCAATGGTTTTTCAGATTATACAGCCACAGAGCCGCTGCAGTCTATCTGTTATGCTCCCAAAGAAAGTGTTCATATCCTGGTGTTTTTATTATCAGGAGAGCCAGTAAATGATCTACGCAGAGTTCACAGTAGAGCCATTGAGTTTGACAGAATATAATGGCATCATCTGAAATGCATGTAAGGTCTGCTATTGCAGCTGTAAATCACAAAGACACTGTGCTGCCGCTTTTCCTTACAAGAATATCTCAAAATTCATGTTAAACTCATAAGCTGCTTTCTCAAGATGATTGGAAGATTGGATTCTGGTGAATCTCAATGCTCACCCATTTTATCCTCAGCAGAGGTTGCAAAGTCCTACATTAAGCCTTTTTTGTCCTTTCTCCCTGCAAAAAGATGTCAACTTTTTGTTAAAAAGAAACATTCCGGGGATGGGGGTGTCGCTCAGTGGTAGAGAACTTCTGTAGCTTATAGAGGCCCTGGGTTCAATTCCCAGTGCTAAAAATAAGCAAGCTAACAAAACCCAACAAATAAACAAAACATTCAGAGGGGACAGACTTCTCTCTGCACTCCTCAGTCCCATGTGTTTGATTTCCTACAGAGTGCTAATTATAGGGGAAAACTTTATCAGGTGAAGTTTGTGCATTGGGAATCTTTGTATGAGGAGCAGGAAATGAAATTACCACTTCATTTCACATTAATATCAAGCAGTCACTAAGTACACAAAAACAGCATCAACTTCACATGGGAACTGGTGACTCTCAGGGACCATGCTGGCTTTAGATGTAAGTAATTAGGGTGCTGAGATGGATGAAAAAACCAAACTGATCATGAAATATTTCCTTCTTGTGCAGTTTAGGGCCTGAAATTCCTTGGTTTGAGCGTCAGTCCTTCATTTAAGACTTCCTACCTTATGGAATCGTAATCAACCTAAAGCAAGGAGACACTTAAAATACAATCAATTGTTTGTATTGTATTGATGAGTTTCAGATCTTATTCTGCAAGTTTGTTTTGGGAATAAAAAGAAAAAAAGAATAAGAGTACAAGCTGGGAAGGAAATATGAAGGGCAGAAATTTAGAACAAAAATCCACATTTCCAAGTCCTGCCTTTCTGTGCTGTCTTTGACTCTTCCTTATCTCAGCAGGCTATTCACTCACCTGAGCCAAAGGAGACTCAGAAGGGCCTTCCTTACCCCTTCACAAGAGGAAAAGGGAAGAAGCATACCTGAGAAAGAAAACCACAGTAGACCTCGAGTCAGCAAAAGGAAAGGGAGAGCCTACCGACATGGAAGTTGGTAAGAACCCATAGGTTATGAGCCAACATGTTTGATCAGCTGTAATGGGGAAGCTGATAAGGGCACAGTTCCGTCTGAAGTAAAAGAAGATTGAAATAGAAGAACTAGATGTCCTCACCCTTTGATAATCCAGTAAGAAAAATCACAGAGACATAGTAGACAAACAACAGTGCAAAGCAGCAGGTTTGTTAGCACAAATTAGTAAAACTGGAATAGTGTATTAGTGAAAGTTGAATCTGAGTCAGTTTGATGGGAGAAATATTTCTGCAAAAGAGATCTGGGCCTCAGCAAAAGCTCGTGTCAGAGAAGTCAGCAGAAGAGGCCAATCCCAGGAGGACTACTCAACACACACACAAGGGTAAACATTGGTTCATCACCATAACTGTTCGAGAAGGCAACTCCGCGATGAAACAAACCATTCCTGTTCACTGGAAGCACTAATGTAACTATTACTTGTAGCTATGGCAAGTTTTCTAAACCTACTTTCCTCTGTGATCTCATCATACCCCAGTATACGTCCTTTCCGTTGCACTCGTGGTATTATAGTAGTCAGTTAGTGGCCGTTTTCTCCACGAGGTTGGAAGTTCCTCAGGTGCTGCGAGCATGTTTAATCCATCCTAGTAACTCCGATACCTCCCATAGGGTATGTTACATAGCTGGCACGTAATAGTCATTTATTTGATTGATATTAAGTACCTGCTATAGGTCAGGTGGGACGGAGTAGTGAACAAGATAGATAAGACTTTGTCTGTGAGCCTGACTTAATGGTGCAATGCATACTGAGCATGTACAAGGTGCTGGGCTCAATCTCTGACAATGCAACAAAACACAAAAAAAACAAAACAAAAAAAACCTTGCTGTGTTGGAACTTATGTGCAGCATCAGTCAGTGAATGGGGAGATGGGTGAAGCAGTGAAAGGGTATAGGTGTGCATGTTCAGGTGCTATAGGTGCTTCTGGGATGCTACCAGCTCTACAAGGTTTGTTATGAACATCTCTTTGTCGTATCAGTAAGGCTGTCTACAGAAACCCAAAGCTTCCCTCCCAAGAGGAAGTTTTGTTGTTGGATGGGCTTGGCAGGATAAGGTTTGGGGCGAGCAGTCTCCCAGGATCTGAACACCAAGAGAGCCATGTTATCAGTGTGAAGGAGGTTTGTCTAGTCTGTTTTGCTGAAGCTCTCTCTGTTCTCACCAGCTTCGGGCTCAGTAAGCTCATCCATCATATTTACAAGAAGTCTAATGCTTTTGTGCTATTTCTCTCACGAATCCCATGATATGCATTTCTAGGCAATTCTGACGCCTCTATTTTCACTCTGCCCCCGAGGCAGTCTTTCCCAGCAGCCTGGAAATAGTCTGTCATCAAAACAACAGGTGTGAAGGACTCATCCCCTAAGTGGCCCTGGCTTTTTTCTAGAAGGAATTCGGACAAGAAAGTGAAACATGTCTTAGATTTATGAAGTAAAAGAATGAGGCTTGATTGATTTATTTTAAACTAATAGTTTTTACACTTGTCATAATTCACCGATGATA
The DNA here is from genome assembly GCF_012274545.1 of Fukomys damarensis. NCBI lineage: Eukaryota > Metazoa > Chordata > Mammalia > Rodentia > Bathyergidae > Fukomys > Fukomys damarensis. The sequence goes on from NW_022900916.1 coordinate 8,769,956, forward strand.
GACCCACTAACTCTAAAACAGCAGAGTTTTAAAATAGAAATCACTAATATCTTTACAGCATTTCATAAGCTGATTCTTACAACCAACCCATTAGAGAGATGAGTAAGATATTCACTCTATGACAAATGATGAAACTTTAGGGGACTTAATATTTTTTCTTTGTTTCTTCAGTTTTATTTTATGAAAATTTTCAAGTGTAGTAAAATTAAAGGAAGAGAAGGCTGAGCACTCAGGTACCCATCACTTAAACCGAACCTTTGTTGATATTTTGCTAATGTTGCTTTAGCTGTACACATATAAAAAATTTTTTGCTGAGCAATTGAAAACTAAGTCACAAGCACCTTAAACTTTATCACTAATGTTTAAGAATGCATCAGTTAAAACCAATGACATTTTTCTTATTCTACAGCCATAATATAATTTTCACCCACATAAAATTAACACAAGTACACTTGGAAGGCAGAGGCAAGAGGATCAAGAGTTGGAGCTGAGTATGGGCAATGTAGCAAACTCCATCTTAAAATAAAAAAATAAAAAGGGGTGGGTGGGATGTGACTCAGTGTAGGGTACCCCTGAGTTCATCTCTAGTGCAGGGGCAAAACTAACACTATTCCCTAATGTAATCTAATATTTAGGCCATATGTAAATTGCCTCCATTGTGCCCAAGAAGTTTTTTTGTGTTTTGATTTTATTGAGATAAAATTACCATACCATTTTTTATGATAAAATTACCATAAATTATCCTTTCTTTTTTAAAATTTTTTTCTCATTGTGTTTATTGGTACATTTTAGGTATACGGTACAGTTACATTCATTATTGGGATCTTGTACCTTTACATGACAGGTCTTGGTTCTCATTTTTTCCCCTGACCCTTGCCCTCCCTTCACTCCCTCCTCCCTTCCCTATTTACAAAAATTTTATTTCCATTTTCTCATATTTTTCTTTTCCCTTATTTCCTTTCCCCAACCCTTCCCACTTCCCCTACACCTTTAGCCCTTTTCTTCCTATTTCACATTGTCAATTATACCATTAGGATCTTATGTACAATTATAGTTTTTCATACCAGAGAAACTATTCAGTATTTACACGTGTAACCTATTTCATGTAATATCCTTTCAAATTTAATATACTATCCCCACTACTAAACCCCAGAGAACCCCCAAAAGAATCCTTACCCAATTATTGCTCATTCTTTTCCTCTCCTTAGTCCCACTCAGTCACTAACTGACTTTTTGTCTCTGAGGACATGGCTATTATGGAGATTTCATATAAATAGAATTATACAATATGTGTTTTTCTGTGTCTGGTTTATCATAATGATTTTAAAGATCATCCATTTTGCTCAATGATTTAACACTCCATTTCTTTTCACAGCTGAATAGTATTCCATTCTATGGATATATCACATTTTGGAGGGCCACTCATCAGTTGACAAGTATTTGGGTTGATTCCACTTTTTGGCTATTATGAATAGTGCTGCTATGAATATTCATGTGCAAATCTTGGGACATATTTTCAACTCTCAATATAAATTGCAGAGACACGTGGTACCTCTGTTTACTATTTTGAGAGACTGACAACATGGCTACATCATTTTACATTTCTATCAGGAACATATGAGAGTTCCAGTTTCTCTGCAGTTTCACCACAATATGATACTGTCTATCTATGCACATGGTTATCTCAATGTTTGTCAAATATTAGCTCACTGAGGTTTGACAATCTTTGACAATCTTTTCATGGACCTGTTGACCATTTCTTTAGAAAATACATAGTCACATCCTTCACTACTTTAAAATTAGTTTGTGTTTTTATTGTTGAGTTGTAAGAGTTCTTTATATATTCTGAATATATTATGGACATCAAACCCTTAACAGACACACGATCTACCAACATTTTCTCCCATTTTGTGAGTTGTGTTCTTTATGGATGCTATCTTTTGAAACAAAAATTTTAATTTTTAATAACACCAAATTTGTTTCTTTGTTATTTGTTCATTTGGTGTCATACCAAAGAAATTGTTATCTAATCCAAGGTCATGGGCATTTAGGTTTTATTCTAAGAATTTCATAGTGCACTCATATTTATGTCTGTGATCGATTTTGTGCTGATTTTTATGTAGGGTTCAACATCACTCTTTTGTACTTCCAGTTAACCCAGCACCATTTTTTGAAAGACTTACTCTTTCCCCATTGAATTTTCTTGTCACTATTGCCAAAAATCAGTTAATTATAAATGCATAGGTTTGTTTCTGAACTTTTCATTTTATTCCATTGAATGAAATGCCTGTCCTTACGCTGTTTTTATGCTAGTCTTGATTCCTGTATCCTTGTAATAAGTATTGAAATTGGAAAGTATTTATCTTCCAACTTTGCTCTTCTTTTTCAAGACTTTTGATTATTCTGGGTCCCTTGTATTTCCATACAAATTTTAAGATCCATTTATCAATTTCTTCCATTCAAGCTGGTGTGATTTTGACAGGAATTATGTCTAACAATTTCTATGGTTACAAAGAGTGACTTTTCGATGATAGCCATTAAGCTTTTCTAGGGAAAGAGCTTTTCAAGAATGATCACTTTCATCTACTTTCATTCTCCCAAAGAACTGAATGTGAAGTATTTATCATTTTTAAATAATTTCATTCAGTTTGAAGAAAAATTATATTAAATACATGCAAAATGGAATTTCAAAGAATGTTCATGAATAAATATGTGTGTTGACAAGTAATCTACAACTCTCTTACAGGAACCAGTGCTTTTTAATCAGCAAATTAAAAAAAATTTTTTGCAAGAGATTTTTTCTTTTGAAGGAATCTGATTGCTAATTATTAAAAAGAGTACTACATAGCTCCAACAACTGAGAGAGTGGGAAACAGATTGAAAAAGCAGCAACCACACTTCAACCTGCTGATGGAAGAGTTAAAGAGCTCCTGCATAGCAGCCTGATTGCCTAGGATTTCAGCTAGTGATACTGGCAAAGAAAAATATTCCAAAATGAGCTGCACGCCTAACCCTTGCAAATTATTCCTCCCCGCGATTGCTCTTTCTTCCCTTCATCACTTACTTCTGCTTCCTCTTCACTGAAGGCTCCGCTTTAAAAATTTCATGTTTGGATTTTAAAAAGACATCTAAAAGTGATAGTAGACTGCTGCTTAAACAGTTGAGGTTCTTACATCCAGGTCATTGCTGACCGGTTCTACATCAAGCTCTTGAGTTTGACCCTGAAAAAGTGAGTAGGGAGGAAAGTGTGCATATGTGCAGAGATCTGTGCTGTCCACTTGCCCAGCTACTCTCCACTCAGACAGAGGTAGAAGTGACAATTCCTGATAAGAAAGACAGATTCATCTCAGTAGGGTGCAAGATTGAGTTGATCAATTACATTCTTCTCTATGGCAAACATCTTGTGATAAAGGAAATATAATATTATCAGCTGCAAATCTTCCCATACATTATAATACAAAGTTTGTGGTTATGTAAGGAAAGTTTTAATACCGCGGTGGCAACTTTCGATCTCTTAGTTTGCTTCTGAACTGAACACTTTCCTCACTGCCAGCAAGTCTGTGTGCAGAGAAGAAAATCATTTTGATATAGTTGTATATGAAATGTAACTGGTGAAGTAAGCCTAAGGAAAATCAAATCGCAATTTCCAAAACAAACATGTGGTTTTTTCCTTATTTTTACTTGAATGATAATGCTAATATATTTTGAATTTCTCGAATCACTCACCTCCCATGGAGTACCCTAAATTATCAAATTCTAATCTATGCAGAGTTAACATGTTTGAGCTTTCGAAAAAGGTAACAGATCAAAGTCAAACACAGCTCTACCCTGATATATTCACTCTCACCGGTGTTACTGAAAGGTTGCACTTGCCAGTGAGGTGCAGTTTCTGAAAATATCCTTGTTTAGTGTGGTTTGAAACAACTCAAACCGGGGCTCTCCTCGACAGAACACCCTTATGGAAAAATTTTATAGTAAAGTATACTTTTCCAACATATTGCGATTTCAAATTTTAAGAAATTTGTAATTTGGTTATGTAAAAGAGTATCCCCTGCTTTAGGACAGTAGCTTTGAAATATTTTTGACTGGTATCCACAGAAAAATACATTTTAGTTATAACGCAGGCGTGTGTGTGTGTAAAACAAAAACTTTCTGAAACCTACAACTCCACCCTTAAAATATGCATGCACTCCTTCTGATGTTTTCTATTCTTTCATTTTGTAAAAGTGCTGGGTGATCTACACAGCTGATTTCACAACTCCGTAATGGTTCCCAACCTGCGGTCGGATAAACACTGTTCAGAGACAGGCAGCCTTTTTACATTAGAGTAATGAAGGACAGGCTCTCTGCTGTCACCTGAGAACCCCTGCTGCCGTTCAGCAGCTGCCCACTGGGAGTGACCTCTGTCCTGGTATTCCCTCGGCTGTCTTTCTTCTGTGGTATTCCCAGATGCCACCTACTGTAGGTAAACACAAACACACAGAGAGAAAAACAGCAATCCTGCGGAATTGTCACTGGCTTTTTAAAAAATCCTCATCTGTTAAAATTGGTAATTATCTGATCAGCAATCCCAGAAAGGCAAATATTTAAGGAGAGATAGTCCCACAAAAGCAAAACACATACTAGATAGTGTTAACATTCTACAGCCTCTCCCTACCCCCTGTGCTCCCCGCACGTCAGATTTTTTGCTCAGTGGGTGGAATACGGTTGCCTTCTGTTTCCTAGTGTCGTCTTTCTTTCCCAGAAAGTTGCTTTTCTCTTAGACTCATGGCAGCCTTCCATGCAAACTCTCCGCATCCCTGTGCAGCGCTCTCTGAAGAATGGAAGCTCTTTTATTCAGTCCGGGGCTCTAGCTCCCTCTTGACTCCTCACCCATCAATCACCTACTGCCCGGGATTCCAAGTAAACTCTGGCTCCCCTTCCTCCTCTGCAGAATATCTTTTCAGCTTTCTTCAGAGGCTCATGGTTACATAGCCAACCCAGGAAAGAATAAAAATAACAAAACAAGGTTTTAAAATGTTTATTTCACTTCAGACAGCATAGGATTCTGTTGAGCAGATGTTACTGTATTACTCATTCAATATAAAGATTTCATTTGACTTAATCCAGGGTTTAGGAAAATTCCCTTAAGTGGCTTTGGTCTTTCTGTTTAGGTGCTTCTATATGGACTTTGCTACTGAGCTTGTGTCACTTGTAACCTTTGTTCTTAATTACTTTTCCTTTGCCTACAATGCATCTTTTTTTGTTATTTGGATACCTGAAGTAAATGAGATTTAAGCTTGCAACCTAGCCTGGAATAGAAATATACCATCAATTGCTTGTTCAAAACATGCTTCAGCACTGGCCATAATATACTTTTGGAGCCATATTTTATTATATAATTCCACCTAAAAAAGATTGGCTAGAAATCGTGTAATATCAGTCAGACAAAGCTAATATAGATGAATAACTGGTGTGATTGTTTTTTGCTTTATTGTTTGTCCATGATTTTAACTAATAGATATCAATATTCAATTTTTAATATTATATGAAGGTCTGAGTATTGTATGAGCCTACCCATTGCTGGGGCACAACACCTGGTACCCACAGATTATAGGAGAATAGGTTTAATTTGGCTCACAGTTCCAGGGGTTCAGTCCATGGTTACCTAGATCTGAAGCAGAAAGAAAAGGGAGGAGCTGGGAGCAAGAACACCATTTTCCAGGCTATCCTCCCAGTGACCCAGCCCTCCCTCCAGGCCCCACTTTCCCACAGCACATAAACTCATCTATGGCTTACCCCACTGGTGAGTGAACCAAGCACTACCCACCCCATGAGCCAATCACTTTGCGTAAGCTCCACCTCTGAACACACGAGACTTTTGGGAGACATTCTAGATCTAAACCATTCCAAGAATAAAAATAAAAACCAAGTTTTGTTCCCCCATCTAGATATAACCACTGACAATACTTTAGTCTATATCTAGAGACATTTTTTGCACATGTGTGTATGTGTATAACAAACATGCACATTAATATAGGATTTTTAAAAATCTCAAAAGCACTAGCCTTTGGGTAGCTGGAGTGAGAATCATTTTTTGTTCCTCTCTATAACTTTCTTTGCTTTCCACATTTCAAGTAATGTTTATGGTTGCAAGTCATAGCAAAAGAAAGTCAAAAATGAAAAAGTAGCTAAGAAGCCCTGGTGAGGAGGGAGGTCATTTGTCTTGGCAGGGCAGGTGGATGGTGGAGTACGGAGGGTGCTGGGATGTGAGGAAAGCTGGGGAAGGGATCCGTATAGGAAGGCGGTTTCTAGGAATTATGCCCAATTCTCAGTTCTTGCTCTTACTCTCTCAGAATTTTCATACTTGGGAGCACCTTCATCCCGACTTTCAAATATATGTTCATGTCTCCAGGACTTATAAAGAGTGGAAAGAGAAATTTATCCAGATATTTTGCCAAGGTCTAGAAGCAAGGAAAAATGTATAAGAATTTCCCTAACTTCTGCTCATTGAATCCTCATGAAAAATCCCACTCCTAGATAGGATGTAGCTGGCAGGAAAGACGTGATTATTATCTGAGTTCCCACCACCGGGTGCTGAAAGGAGGAAGTGTGAACATTTCCACAAGGCAAAGACTGACTCCCCATAGGTCACTATTTCAGCACAACTGTTAAATTGTATTCCTTCGCCAATCCCAGGGAACCTCCCTCGTTCCCTAAGGAAGCATTTATCAGCATCTCCACACTGAATCTACAGGCTTTTTCCTCTCCTGCACCTTCTTATTTCCACCCCATCCATCTCCCCTTTGTTTTACTTTGGGAGGGAGGCTTGTTATATATGGCTTATATAATGCTTTAATCATGGACTGTGGGTTACTTTACAGCTCCCTGAGTGCCTTGGCAAGGTCTCTATATAATAAAATTATTATTATTAAAGTCAATTAATCAGAAGCACAATTCACTTTTCAGCATCTGACATCCTGAACATTTATTGATGCGGAGAAGCCTTTTTGTTCACCTACAGTGTAACAGCATTTTTAGAAATCGGTAATATAGAACACTGATACTATAGATTTCTTTAATTAGATTGTAATTTGTACGTACATACAGATGTGCGGACCTGCTAAGTATGAATGATTGATGAGCAGTGAAATAAAATATGCTACAGAGTAATTATGGTTAGGAAGTGCCAGTGAGGCTTGCTGTATAATTTGCAAGAGATTTTAATTCGTACTCAGCAAAAGAAAGAAGAAAGAAGCAGTTTCTTGTATAATTAGAATCATCCACCTCAATTTCTTTCGATAGGTTCTCTGCCTAGAGTAGGTAATTACTTTCTTTAAAAATTTTTTTAGAAAACTTCGTATTGAAGCATACATAATATACATACAGAGGAGGACAAACTGTAAGTGTACAGCCCAGTAATTTTCACAAAGGAGTCATGGTGAAAGGACCAGCCAGATCAAGCAGCAGAATGTCACAACTCCTCAGAAACCTTTTCCTGCCACCTCCAACTTGTCCTTCCTACTCAAAAGAAAAGCTGACTTCTATCTCCAAATCCTCTTTTACCTGTTTTGGAAAGATCTATACATGTAGTCACGCCTGATGTTTTCCTGAGTCCACGTAGTAATTTCTTTCTCAAGATATTTCTGTATTTATTATCTATTAAGTATCACCTGCCAAGAGGCAGGGATAATATTAAGGGCAGGGACTACAAAAAGCTATTAAGAGACAGATATTTAATCTTTCCTTCTGTGGGGGGTCGGGGGGAGGCAGACGTGAACAAACCAGATCAGGTAAGTGTTGAATGTTCTATGAAAAAAGACAATGGGGTTCCAAGGAGATGGGGCCCAGTCCCATTGGGGCTTAGTAAGTAGCTAAAAAGATGTCTTGCATATCTGTTTTGATATCAATTATATTATGTTCAAAATTTTAAGGACCAAAAGGACAGAGTGGGTTGGACCAAACTGGCCTGGAGGCCTTCTGGGGTTGTTGCTAGAACCCTCTTTCACTCCCTCCTTTTGAAGTTCATTTCCATTCATTTCCTCCCCTTTCAGTTTTTTCACCCTCTCCTCTGCATCCCCTTTCTCTCAGCTCTCCTCCCTGTGTCTTCTTTCATGGCCTCCCCTCAGAAAATATAGGTCCCTCCTCGTCCAGTCTGCTGTGCATCCTTCTCTCTTGCCTGATCTTTGCTTCCAAGGTGAGGAAAACAGGAATTCCGAGCCTGTCCGCAGGTTCTGCCCATAGCGGGCCCGGAGCACTTCTGGTGGCTGAAGAATGAACAGGTGGAAAGGGCAGAGAAAAGGGACCACAGGTGTGAGTGGGAAATGAACAGGAGGACAAGCAAGACCATTTTAACCAATTCTTTTTGGTGTCCCACTCTGAGTCCACAGTCACATTGAGTTTGGTTGATTTAATCTTTATTGTGCTCTGCGTACCATGGCCAGGCACTATTCCGATTTGGATACTGAGGTGGAGTAGATGTGGTTTGGTTTTGTTTGTGTTCCAGCAAATCCATCTTTCTCTTTGAAAACCCAAAAGGTGGCTTGTCCACTGCGAGGATGCTGTCCCGGTCTCTCCTGCCAGGAGGAGCTCTCTGTTCAGTGTCAGCAGGAGACCACTTAAAACGCCAGCAAGAGGCCTGGGCCTCCCTCTTCCGCATTTTACCAAGAATCCCCAGCCTGCTTTTCTTTTTCCTCTGATTCTGACAGTGTGGTTTTTGTATCTTGCACATTGGCAGTCTGAATTGGAAACTTGGCTGAAAACGAGCTGGCTGAAATTCTGTCCAGATGAAATGAGTGTCCAGGGTTTGTCACCCACAGAAATTGGAAGAGATAGCCCCGGTCCCCCTTTTCATGGGATGTTCCACAAGGGGACGCTGGAGTTTCGGGGGACAGAATGTGACTGTCACTTGGCAAGTGTTGGTTATATTAAGAGGCAGAGAAGTGAGATGGAACTTTCCAAGAGCTTTGAATCAAACATCCAGGTTACATCATGGCTGTATCAACCAACTGGATGACTTTAGGCAAGATGCTTAAATTTGGAGTCTGTTCACCAGTCTTGTCATTTTGGATGGCAATGCTGGCCTCACGGATAAGGAGTAGGAATCAGTGAGATCTTGGGAAGGGCTCCTCCGTGAGTTGTATCTCCATGGCTTCTGGATGGGATTCTGTTTTAAGACCACGGGATCCTCTGGTGCAAAAGGCAGGCACTTACCAGTGTCAAAATGCCCTGCGATGTGAGGCATTTTGGGACTCAGTCTTCACAAGGGACACGCTGGAAGCACAAAAATGTAGCTTTCTGGTTTGGCATATCCAGTGAATAAATCTTATGGGGTGCCAGGGGCTCAGTAGGCCTATCAGCTCTTCAAAAGATATTAGATCTAATAATCTTCAAAAGATTATTAGAAGATCCTGTGAGCATCTTCTGGTTTCGGGTGACCTGTCTGTCATCAGGGCCCAGACCCTGAAAAACAGGAGAACGGTTGGGAGGTCATTTGAGTTGTCTGAACATTCCTAAGGACCCCTCCTCTCCTTGTGTTTCTTTAAGCAGGGAATTCCAATACAAATCAGAAATTACAACTTAATGAATATGGCAGCTCAAACATTCAAGTCCCACTCAGAGGTGAAAAAATCATTGAATAAGAATCAGTGTCATTTAGATATTGATATCAGTATTTACCAAATGGTAAGTAATGATGGGCACTTGGAGTTAACTGCCATAAAGTATTTGTTTAGCACCTGCTTTCTACCCACAATCATAGATTGTGCTGGAATGAGAGAGGGGAGAAAACCTTGTATCAAAAGAGGCCATAATCCATTGTTCAAATTCTGGGATCCTCTGTATAATTTTCATTCATGAAAGAGAGAGAGCTTCTCTGAGGAAACCCATCTCTGAAGTTATAGTGAAAATAAGATCTTGGGTTGGGGATTTAGCTCAGCGGTTCAGTGGCCTGCCTTGCAAGCGCAAGGACCGGAGTTCAATCCCTGGTACCACTTCTTCTTCTACGTGCATATGCATATCCAAGGGCCAGGATATGAAAATAAAACCAGACCCTACCCACTTCTCAACCACCTCTCCTTAACCACCCGGACCACGCCCTCATCATCTCCTCTTGGAGTAGCCTTCTGATTGGTCTTCCACAATATCCTAAGCACAGCAGTCTGAAGCATCCTTTTATACAGCACCTCTCCTGTGCTCAAGGATCTCTGTTTTCCTGTTTCATTCAGAGTAAAAGTCAACGTCTTTACAATGGGAGGCCCTTGGACATCGAGGCTCCCATTCCCTCTCTGTCGGCATCTCCTCCTGCCTCCCCTCACTGCTCTGCTCTCCTACACTGGCCTCCTTCCTCCTCTGGGGCCCCCAATCTCCCAGCTCTGCACTGCCTCTTGTCAGCCCAGAGCAGTCTTCTACTATATCCACAGGACCAGCCCCTCATTATTCCTAAGCTTTTATTCAAATGTCACTTCCCAATGAGGCTTAGCCTTACCCACACACACACACACACACACACACACACACATACACACACACCTTGCAACTCTAGCCCAGTTACTTCTAACTTATGCATTTCTATCACTAACTTACTGTTTGACATTTGTGTAATTTTCTTGTTTACTATGTTTATTGTGTATTCTCTCTCTCTTCTCAGGAGAATATAAACTCCAATTTTGCTACTATAGTCACTAAGCTAGTCTAAGTACCTGGAACTTTTAATGCTATATATTCACTAAGTGAATGTAATCACATAACTAGGATGGGAAGGTACCTTAGAAATAATCTGATCTCTAAAGGGATACTTCAAACTTTTGGGGATGCTTTCAATATACAAACTGGGGGGCTGGGGATTTAGCTCAGTAGTTCTGCTGCCTGCCTCTCAAGCACGAGGCCCAAGTTCAATCCTCAGTACAAAACAAAATTCCTTTTTTTTTTTTTGTGGTACTGGCGGGGATCGAACTCAGGTCCTTGTGCTTGTGAGGCAGGCCACTGA
>NW_022900916.1:8780958-8793403 GCF_012274545.1 Fukomys damarensis
TTTTTGTTCTGGGGCTCGAACTTGGGACCTTGAACTTGCGAGGGAGGCAGTGGAACCACTGAGCTAAATCCCCGGCCCCTGCAGTCTATACTTCTATGCTCTAATATCAGGTCTGCTAAGAGTGTACTCTTTGGCAGAATTATTCATATAGTTTTAACTAGTGTTTCAAAAATTAGTCATTCAAAATTTTGCACTAGGGGCTGGGGATTTTGCTTAGTGGTTCCAGCATCTTACTCACAAGCACAAGGACCTGAGTTCAATTCCTGGTAACAAAAATAAATAAATAAATAAATAAATTTTGTACTGAAGTACAGTTTTAAAAAAGTCCAATCTGTGACAAAGACTTATACATTATAATAATGATTACTATAAAATTAAAATGTCTAAAGATGTACAAAAAATGACTAAATTAATAATAGAATATACTGCATAAGGTTCAATAGAAATGTAACTACTATGTCCAATTGTTATTAAATTTTGGAACACTTATTTTTAATTTCTATTCTCATAACAGAGAGCTCAAATGATAACAGGTGGAGAAACACTGAAGAGTGTCAGTTTGTACTCGGCTTCAGAATTCATTGTCTCTCCTGCCTTTAGCGGACACAACATCTACTCCCAGTCGTCTCTTTGATTAGCAAGGTTGGCCTCTGTGCTTTACTAAATGTGATGTCCCTGATGTCTTTCTGGAGAAAGCCTCCCAAGGCTACCTAAGAAACCTGCTAATTCTAGGTATACAGAAGCTCAACGGATTGACCTGTAGAAGGGAATGATAAACCCTATTTTTCTAGTCTTCGAATGTTTCTATTACAAAACAGCAAGGCCACTGTTTTTAGTTTATTTTATTATGCTCCCTGTTATTAAGAAACATATTTCTTAAAATGCCATGTGCCTAATATAGTTTGTATGTATGATACCTGGGAACATCTAAAAATAAATCTAAAATTTCATCAATATGTATGAATGTAATAGGAAACATATTTTTTTATCTTACAGGAATTGAGTCTACTACCTAGATACAGTAGTAATAATGACTGTATCCATAAAAAAAGATGTGGGCATTTGATGTTTGGGGGGAGGAAGTTGAAACATAATTTGGAAAATAAAAAAGGAGTAAATTCATTTTTCTCTAGAAGTTTAAAAATATGATGCAAGGAACAGAGTTCACATTTTATATACTATAATTTCTCTTCTTAACAATATCCTGCTTGAGCTTTTGTAATGTTACTAGCCACTTGTTTTCAGTTTATGTATGGGATTCTCCATGGTGACACGTACATAACACGAAGGCATCCAATATAGAAAATGACATGCAATGCATTTATTCTTCCAGTTTAATTAATGCTGTGACAACCACTTGGCAGAGACTGCAGTGGAGTGGAGGCCTCTGTAGGGAACTGCAGGTTATAAGCAGTAAGGAAACTGTCATACTGCTGCTGGGATCCAACATATCAAACCCAAAGCTTTCTTTGCAGTATCAGTAGAGATAAATTCCAGGGAGATCAAGCAACTTAAAAAATTAGATGGTTTAGTCTAACCAAAAGAAAGTTGAAAATGACTGAAGTTGTAATATTTAATGCATCACCTTTCTAGAAGAAGGTTCCCTAACTTTAGAAAAAACAAATCTGAATGCCCAAGTTATGTGTGTTCTCATTGCTCTATGCACTTTGACTGAAGATTTCAGGATTCTTTCCTTCCTTCAAGGGTGATTTATTGAGCTCCGAGTCTGCACTGGATAGAATGGTGAACAAGACAGACTCCTTGCCCCATGGACAAGACAAAGGGACAGACAATAAGCAAGTCACCAGATACAGAATAAATGGATGATGATGAGAACTAAAGACATGCATAAAACTCTGGAGAGCGGAGAATGAAATGTGGGTGTTATTGCAGAAGGGGTTTGGGGGAAATCCTCCCTGATGTTTGAGCTGAGACACAAGTGAGAAGAGGGAATGAGCCCACCAGGAAAAACAGTGTCCTAGGCCAGGGGAAAATGAGTGCAAAGGGCTGACGTGGGAGCCTACTTGCTGGGCTTGAGAAACAGGAAGAGCCCAGCGTGGCGAGGCAGAGGGAGCAGGTAGAAGGCAGCCAAGACCCCACTGTGCAGGCCTCCCATGGGCTCTCAGTCCTATGCTACAAGGCCCAATCGCATTTTATTAATGAACTTTTACTCTTTTGTAATAAAATCTGCAGGTGATGTAACCTAAGAGATAGTGTACACTCAGAGCGAGGTGGAGCAGGTACCCAGGAAACAGGACGCCTGGACGCAGAAGAGCACCTCACCTACAAGAAGGACTGAGCTTGGGGAAGCAATAGTGGAGACAGTTAAGAGTTAGAAGGGCTAATGATGGAAGCAGGAGTGGTACAGGAGAACAGCCAAACCTGCGGCAGATGAGGGAAGCGCCTAGGACCCTACAGCAGGATCAAAACCAGGGGACAAAGTCCTCTGCCATAGGAGATGTGAGCCAAATGGTAGAATCCCAGTCTGCTGAGAGTCCCCTGCTGGCCAAACTTTTCCTCACTGTCCCTGAAGGAAGCATTCCTTGCCTTTCCCAGTCTCACAATTTCTCTTTCAAAGTCTTACCAGCTCTTCAGTGCCAAGGCCACAGACATCACCTTCCCCTATGCCCTCCACTCCTCCAGCCTGCGCGCCTCTGTCTGTGCCAGTGTAATGAGGCCTCCTGAGCCTCTCTGAAACACCCTCAGCACTGCTTGGTTGTGACACAGCTAGGTGATTGCTTCCCTCTCCTCACTGGAGGAAGCTCAGGCAGGCAAGATCAGGGTCTCACTCCTGTGGGTATCTACTGCACAGTGTCTGGCCCCAGTAAGTCCTAGATGAACACCAGGGTCCCAGAATCTAATTAGTTTTCTCTTTCACAGAGGAGACTCTACAAGTAGGAGGCATAATAACCACCCCGCCCCAAATGTTCTTACCCGATTCCCCCAAATCTATGAATATGTTGCCTTACATGGCAAGGGGCACTTGGGAGATATGAGTAAGTTAAGGATTGTGAGGTGGGGCCTTTACTGAGAGTTATTCACTGGGATCCACAGAATCCCAAGCCTTCTTCTACAGGAAAGGAAGAGACAGGGGAGGCAGAGGAGATGTGATGAGAAAAGAGGTCAGAGTCGGAGATGTGAAGATGCTGTGCTGTTGGCTTGGATGATAAAAGAAAGTACCGAAGCATGTGGTTTCTAGACAGTGGAAAAGGTAAAGAAACAGATTCTCCCTTAAAGCTTCTAGAAAGAACTCAGACCTAAGGACACATTGATTGTAGCCCAGTGCAACTCATTTTGGATAGCTTTACCTCCACAACTGCAACATAACAGGTATTTGTGGATTTAACTTTATGTTTTAGTTTATTTTTATTAATATTAGTAAGTAAACTTCACATGTGTACACGTGCGTATTAGGCCACTCTCTAAAATGCATTTCCTATTTTAGGTTGCTGCCTAAGAGTTTGAATAACATCCAGCTAATGCCTGCCTCCTTCAGCATCTTTCCCCATTTATTATCCTTTGTGTCCTCTGTCTTTTCCCCCTCTAAGCTTAAAACTATATTCAATTTTCTCCTACTTTGAGGAGATTATCTTTTCTCAACCCTGCATTTTTCTGTATAGCTGCTACATTCCTATATTTATCTCCTCGGGATGCCCTAACAAAGCAGCATGAACTGGGTAGCTTGGAGAATGGAAACTGTCTCACAGTTTGGAGGGTAGAAGTCTGAAATCAAGGTGTCAGAAGGGTTGGTTCATTCTGAAGGCTCAGAGAGGACCTGTTTGTGCTTCTCTCCTTGACTTATGGGCCAAGGAGAGAGTTTATTGGTACATTTTAGGTATACAGTACAGTTACATTCATTCTTGGGATCTTGTACCTGGGCCATCATCTTCGAGTTCACACGACATTCTCCCTGAGTACAAGACCGAGCCCAGATTTCCCCTCTATAAGGATATTAGTCATACTGGATTAGGGTCCGCCCAAATCATCTTAATTAACTTTATCAGCAATGGCTCTATTTCCAAATAACGTCACATTCTGATTCACTGAGGGATAGGAAACCAATGTATGACTTTTGTAGGGGACATAATTCAGCCCATAACAATTACTTTCTCTTGGAGTTAAGATTCTGGAATGTGAAACCAAAATTTACTTCCTATTTCCTTATTTGAGATTCATTATTCAAGTCACGGTAATCTGCCTTTAATCTAACTTAAACTCCAACAGGAATGTTCTTAATACTGTTATTTAACCTAATCATCAAGTTCAATCAGTGTATTATTGTCCTTGTGTATTTTATTGATTAATTTTTGCAATTTGAGAGATTATGTACTTTCCAGGTGAGATTTTCTTCCATGACATCTGTGAGTCAAACTTCTCTGGTGTGTGCCTTGACCTGTTTTTCTTTCTGCAAAACTTCTTCCACTGCCACCCCCAAACTGATGACTCCCAGGTCTACCCTGGCTCAGAATTACTTTAGAGATACTCACCACCCTAAAGACGAGTGACTGCTGCAGGGACAAGCCTAACATACATAGAACAATCTGGAACAATACAGGAAAAGAAATCATGAGACCCAAAATCATTTGATGAAGTGTCACCTCATAAGGTATCACTGGTTTTTAACATGGGTGGTCCTTACTTTCTAGGGAAATTACTTACTCTAACCCTGTAACTTGTTTAGGCTGCTTCTGTGGGCATTTAAAAAAAAGGCTGTAAATAAGCATCTTCATTACAAAAAAACTTTCTTCAAACAAGGAGCTAGAAATATATTGCCACTTACAACTGATGTAAACACAAGTAGAGAGAAATCCTGAAAGAACAGAATCAACTAGAATAATTTCATGACCTCCACACAAAACTCCAAAACTCCATGCCCCCAACCCCACTGTAACCTTTTGAGAAGGCTGGCCAGCCACTGGCCACTTACCTGCTCTCCAGGACCCCGCACATGGTTTGGTACTAGTTTCCAGGGACTTCTTTCATTTAAAAAATATGTATTCAGTACAACTTGGTTATAAAGACACTGTCCTAAGTTCCATCCCTGAATTCACTTAGGACATGGCTAGATAATTCGTAAAGTAAGTGACTGTCAGACACAGAAACACGGTGATGGATTCCATCCTTTCTTTATGAATGCTCATGTTTGTTGTTAGTTATGTCAGTTATTTACTATATTTATAGATATTCTTCCCTATTGTCCATTTATAATTTAACTTTACTGCTGACACTGATTTACAACTGGAATCACTATGGAAAGTCACTAATGCACTGTTTACCCAACAAAGCATATTGATAAACCTATTTCACAAGTGGGTCTTAACCCGAAAGCCTGCTCTGAGCACCACCGGGCCATGAAGCACGCTGCTGCTGAATTGCCCTTTTATGGGCTTAATATTTTAATCTACATACTTTTAGATGTATTCATTTACAGGAACTCATTTCAGAGAGGCTTTTTTTGATGATTTTAACGTAGACACATGATTCTTCTCGTTCATCACCCTTGTGAATCTACATATATAAGCAGATGACATTCTGGAAATAATTTTCAAACTCTTGCTGCGCCCTGAGTAAGTCCGTTACACTGTCTCAGCGTTACAAATCATAGATGTTTAAAGAAGTCACTTATGTTCAATGTATTCTCTTCCTCTCACTGTCAGCGTTTAAAATAGATCCCCGACAAATGAACCCCATGGGGTCCCCTCTGGCTGCTCCTGGCTCACTGGAAGTATAAGTTCAGCTGAGATTGACTGTGGGATACAGGCTTCAGCTACGGCCCCACACCACGAGCCGAAAGCATTTCCAGGGAGGGGGTGGAAGACGCAGCCTGCCTTACACCTGCCCACACTGCCTGTCTCTTCCCTGCACATGAGCTTCCTTAATGACCTCCCCTCTGCGGCCATTTACCTGCTTTTTACCACAAACTCCTGGGGACCCCTTGGAATTACATATCATACAAGATGCTAACTCCTTATCTGGCAAAGGTAACTGAAAGGCCCTGAATTCATGTTTGTGGTGTGCACATTCCTGCCACTAGGATTCCGAGGAACACAGTAGTGAAAACAGTGCACGGACTACTCTAGCCTGACCCAAACTGTAGGATACAACACAGTACAGCATGGGTTGGGTTTGAATCCTGGCTGTACATCTGATTTTGCTGGCTTTGGATATACCTCTTAACTCTACCAAACTTGTCTTCATAATAAATAGGAGAGCAAGAGTGTTGAAAATGTAGCGGAATTTTCAAAGTGAGAAACTTAAGTCTACAGATATCTTTTCCCTGCTCTTGGTTTTACATTTTTAAAAAGTCAGTTAGATTTTTTTTTTTTAACCAAAGAGCAAGGGATACTCACAGACTCATGAGGGAGTTTACATATAGTTTAGAATGCAGAATCGTTATAATGTTTGAGGGGTTTGTTCATTGTTTTTTCGCTTTTTTTTTTTGTTTTTTGAGACAGGGTCTCGCTCTGTCATTCAGGCTGAACTTGAACTCACTATGTAGCCCAGGCTGGCCTCAAACTCACAGCAATCCTCCTGCCTCGGCTTCCCGAGTGCTGGGATTACAGGCATGTGCCACAACGCCCAGCTATTGATTAGTTTTTTGGGGGTCTAAAGACCATATTCAACAGTGTATGCAAGTTGCTTAATTCCGAAATACACAGCTAAATTTAATTTTCATATATGCCAGAATTACCTACCCACATCAAGACATAGGATGTTTCTATCACTGCAAAAAGTTGTATAATATACCTTTCCAGCCAATAATGCTGCCACTGCTAGGCCACCACATTTATGGATAACCACCATTGAGATGATTGTGGATTAGTTAATTTTCCTGTCTCTGGCTTATTTCACTCACCATGTCTATGAGATTTATCCATGTGGTTGTATTAGTCTTTCATTTTAAGGAATTGTAATTTTAAAATTCATTCTATTAATATTTAGTTGTTTTCAGTTTTGATTATTATGAATAAAGCTACTAAGACTTTTTAATCTGTGTCTTTTGGTGGACAAACAGGCTCATAACTTTAAAGCATAACACAGGACCAGAATGGCTTGTTCAGAAGATAGGGGTGTAATATTCTTTATAGAAAACTGCCAAACCATTTCCTAAAATAGTTCAACCATATTCCATCAGCACTATACGGAAACCACAGTTGCTTCTTATCCTTATTTCACTTGGCATTTACATTTTTGCTATTCTGGAAATAGTTGTATTTATCTCATTGTGGTTTGGATTTGCCATCCCTTGATGAATAATAATGTTGGGTCTCTTTTCATATGCTAAATATCCACTTAGAAATTATTTTGTAAGAGTGTCTCTTAGAGCGCCTTACCATTTGAATACTTGGGTATTTGATTTTATTATTAATTATAGGCATTATATATTGTAGGTGCTAGTTCTTTGTCAGACATATGTAATCCCAAAGCACCTCCCAATCTATGGTTTTCTATTTCACTTTATTAGTGATTATTAATGATACCTGTGATAGAAATTCATAAATTTGATGTTGTCTACCTTATCACTCTTTTCCTGTACTGGCTATTGATTCTAGGAAGAAGGTTGTAAAGATATTTTCCCTTTCTTCCAGAAAGTTTATTGTTTTTAATTTAGGTCTGTGACACATCTAGAATTAAGTGTGTGTGCATGTGTGTGTGTGTATGTGGTACTTGGTCACACATGACCTTGCACATGCTAGGTAAGCACTCTACCACTCAGGTACATCCCCAACGCTACAATTAATTTTTGTATATGGTGTGAAAGGAGAGATCAAGATTCACTCCACTTCTTAACTGAGAAATCATTCTTTTCCTGTTAAATTGCATTAGTGCCTCCTGTCAACAATTCTAGAGTCTTTGCTTCCCATATAAAGTTTTGAATCAGTCTGTCAGTTTCTACAAAAAAACCTACTGGGTTTAGAATGGGTTGGCACCGACTGGCAAGCCAGTTTCCAGATAACTGGTTATCGTAACTATGTGGAGCCTTTCTATCCCAGAGCATTTTATTTATGTCTTTTAAAGCATCTCTCAGGGTTCTTTTCTGTGTATGAGATATCGTACATCTTTTGATACCTATGTTTACTTTTATGCCTGTGTAAATGGTGTTATTTCATGTTCCAAATGTTATTACAATATGGAAACCCTAATATAGCGGTGTCTTTGCTCACAAACTTAATTCATTCCATGATTCCTAGGAAGACTGCTGCATTTCACCATGTCTTTTGATAAGGTATCTTTAGAAATCTTTTGTCAAAAATTTAATATGTTGCTTTATTATTATTGAAATCATGTGAGTTCTTTACATATTCTAGTTACGAGTCTTTGTTGGTGTTCTCCCAGTCTATGGCTTGCTTGTCTTTTTGTTTCCTTAAAGTGTCTTGTGAAGAGGAAAGATTTTTCATTTTGATAAAGAACAACTGATTTACTTATATAGTTTGTGCTTTTTGTGTCTTACAAGGAACTGGCTCTTTTCACTTAAATTGTCAAATGTATGAGCATAGAACTGTTTATAATATTCCTTTTTTATTCTATGTCTTGTCTGTTAATCTTGATATTTAAAATTTATGTCTTTTTTTCTTGGCTAGCCTGACAAGAGGTTTATCAATTGTATGATAATTTCAAAGAATCATATTTGGTTTTACTGATGTCTTGTTTTTTCCAAGTTTCATTAATTTCTACTCAAAATACTTATTATTTCCTCTTTGGTGTTTTAGATTTATTTTTCTCTAAGTTAGAAATTCTAGTTATTGAGCTTAGACTTGTCTTTTTTCTCAATAGATGCATTTAATACTATCAATTTGTTACCCGTTTTAGCAGGCTCTAACAAAAATTTCAATATATTTTCATTTTCACTTAACTGAAAGTATTTTTAAATTTTCTTTGAGGCAATCTCTTTGACCAATGAATTATTTAGAAGTGTATTGTCTAATATCCATAATTTGGAAATTATCCAGACATACAAAATATTTCTTAACTAAATTCTTATTAGCTTTTGTGACATCTAGAATCTGCCCCAAGTAAGCAACTTGAAGCATGTACTCCACTGCATGTGATTCAGTTGTGGATTTTATGGGGGGGAAATCCCAACAACAAAAGATCGATGGATATTTACACACACACACACACACACACACACACACACACACACATCTGGTACTAATAACCAAATAATCCACACTTAAATTTACTAAGTAGGAACCTTTATATTTAATAGAAAATTTACCATGTACATTTTCATACTTCAGAAATGGAGAGGGCCGGGGATTTAGCTCAGTGGTTCTGCCACCTGCCTCACAAGTGCAAGGTCCCAAGTTTGATCCCCAGTACCAAAAAACAAACAAACAGAAATGGAGAGAAAGTGAATGCTTACTAATAAAATCAGCTACCAAACAATAGGCATTGGGAATTCAGTTAGCCTATTTAGTCTGTGAATTTAGTATTCTGAAGCCATTTTATCTGGCAGGGCAGGGAATAGATTGATGTTATCTAAATCTGTGACCCACTTGCTCTTCTGCCATTTTCTTTTCTCTCAATCCTACAAAGGGCAATTTGGAATTTCCGTACTAAAATTTAATAGTTTGGAATTTAAAATTGCAAATGTGTGAATCCTACCTTCCCAGGAAGAGAGTAACTAGAGGTTCTCTACATCTACCAAGCTCTCTGCGCTCTCCAGTGAGCAGGCTAGAGTAACAGGCCATTTATATGCACACTTTCCTTACACATTTCCATTTGCATACTGACAACCCCCAGGTTTGTGTCCTAGCCTGGGCTTCTCCCCCGAGAGCCAGACTTGCCTATGTAGCTGCCTGCTTGCCGCCTCTACTTAGATATTGTCCATTCGTGCTGCTTTACCAAAACACTGGAGACGAAGTGATTACAAATAAAATAAATTTATGTCTCACAGTTCTAGTGGCTGCAAAATCAAGATCAAAGTACTGAGAGGCGTGGTCCCAGGTAAGGGCTGCTCTCTACTTCCAGGATGGTGCCTTACTGTTGCATCCTCTGGAGGGCAGAAACTGTCCTCATGACAGAAGAGATGGAAGGGCAGAACGAGGCCCGCGACCCAGATGACCCAATCACTTCCTAATACCTTATCTCGTAATACTGTCACACTGGGGATTAAGGTGCAACACACGAACTTTGGAGGGGCACATACGTTTAAATCACAGTAGATTCATAAAAGAAAATTCCATCCTAACATGCCCATACCTGGACCCTGACCTTCATTAAGCCTTTTCTCTCTTCTCTCCCAACTGCTCCTTCAGTCTTCTTCACCTCAGCTAGGGACAACTTGGATGATCAAGTTGAAAGTTTTATAGTCATACATTAGTCTTCCCTTCACAACTGACATCCAATTACTTAGCAAGTTCTGAAGAAGTTTCCTTTAACTGATACTCAAGAGTCTGAGACCTTCTCACTACCTCTGCTGCAAACACTCCTCTTTGAGCCATTATTTCTCGCCCACATCATTTTAGTAGTCTATCTTCTTCCTGCGCTCCACTTTCCTGCTTCTGGCCTTTGTCAGTGTAGCATGCACTGCTCCTTTTCAAAACCTAGGCAAGGACCTATGACTCCTCAGCTCACACAGGACAAGAACCAAAGTGCCTCACGGCCCTGTGAGAATACACATGACCTGGCCAGGCTGGGGGCAGTAATCTCTGCCCTACCAATTCAAATTCTGACATAGTACTTTATGCATTCCACGATAATGTTTACAGTCTATTATGTTCTGTGTGGTGATTTAATGCATGTCTGCATACTCTTTTACTTTTTCATCAAGAAGAAGATGTAATTTCCTTCCTTCTAAATACAGACAGGTCTTTATCACTGCTTCCACAAACAGAATGCTGCAGAAGTGATCCTGTAAGACTCCTGAGGTTAAATTAGAGAAAGCCATGCAGCATCTGCTGTTTCTCTTGGGATGCTGTCTCTCTGAGCCTGGACACCAAGGCGTATGGAAGTAGAGGAAGCGTGCGGACAAACCATGTGTTCTAACATTCTCTGTTGAACCTAGATTTATGCCTGTAATCCTGGAGGCTGAGGCAGGAGAATCACATGCTCAAGTCCAATCTGGGTAACTTTCTGACTTAGTGAGTTCCTCTTACAAAATAAAAAATGAAAAGGGGCTGTAGATGTAGCTCAGTGTAAAGGCCCTGGTTCAACATGCCCACTATTCGGATAAAAAGGCTCTGGAGTTTGCTTTTTCTTTTGGATTACACTAAACAGGACTCAGCCACATTCTTTCCTTACTGTCACTTCTTATGTTGAGGGGAATGAGGACTATACAAATAGTGAAAAATTATTTGAGAAAATACAAGTAACCATTTTCTTTATATTTTCTTCAACTCACTTTAAGAGGATTTTTCTCTCACCTTGTTTGCGGATGCTACTTCAAGAACTGAGATGTCTAATCACTAAGTAACTGCCTCTGCCTTGAAATCTGTCTGCAGCAACTCTGCTCACCAACCTAGACCCAACTCCCTTTTTCACATTTCCTCTTGGATCCCACAACCATCTCAATGGCAACATGCACAAAACAGAACTCATGCGCACCCCCAACTCCGATATAATAGTCCCATAAGATTTCCTACTACAGGGAATGGCTCTATCACCAATGGTGAAACCTGTTGTCCTTGTCCAGACCAGAAACGTGTGTTTACTGCTGTAACCCTTACACCTAACACAATGCCTGGCATATAGCTGCACAGTGTTTGTGGAATGGTGCATAACTATTACTGAAACTGCCATTAAATTAGAACCTCATCTCCTTGAAAGACCACTGAAAGGGTTATCAAAAACCCAAGCCAATCTTTAATGCCTCTAAAGCCCAGGCTCTTTGTATCATGCCAAAACTACCACTATTTACTCAAACAGTTGGAATGGCTTCTAAAATTCTCATCATTACTGTGCATCAACACGCAGTTAAATGAATGAATTGATTATAATCTTCTCTGCTCTACCAAATTTCCACTTCTCACACTGTGCCTCATGAATGTGTGTCACTGCTGGAAAATGAGCACTAACTGTGTATTCAGGGCTTTAACAGCAAATTTGAGTGAAAGATTTCTTTGAGCTCTACTAAGCATTTTTGAAAGCAAATTGTGTCAGCAGACTTAAATCACATGCAAAATTATCCAAACTATTTGCATGATAGGCAGTCACACTTTGTAGTAGATGAAGTTTTCAAGATGTAGGAGACGAAGCTGAATAGTATCAACTTCTGGTCTAATTACCTGCAATCCAACTCTCTGCTCATGGTTAAAGGCAGAAACTGCAAACAATTTTATGGTACATGATAGCATGAGACTTCAGGTAGCAAAGGAGATGAACACATGTGGATGTTTCTTTCATCTACTATTTTTGAGACTGAGTTATTAATGTGATAAGGGACACATTGTTTTTGGGCTTGGTCACCATTACTTTTTTTTTTTTTTTTTTTTTTTTTTTT
>NW_022900916.1:8793456-8826670 GCF_012274545.1 Fukomys damarensis
CTGGTGCACATGTTGCAGGGACTGAGTAGGAAGTTTCTTACTGTCTGAGTATTCTGTGCTTCTGAAGACAGTAATTCATCAGCTGTTGGTTAACTGTTGGAAGTACACTGCTAACTGCTCAGTAATCGTACTGTAAGGGCAAATAACGTAAGCCCTAAGCCACCTACGCTCCCATTTGATCATGCTTAGTTCTGACTATCGCACAAGATTATGAAGAATAGGTAATGCATCTGCATGTGGATTAGGACTCGGCGGACAACCTTTTAATTCCAAAAATAAAGATACAAAGTATCATGGCAATTTGAAGAAATTCAAACATTTAAGCAAGAAATGATTTCTCTAGGTGTGGTACTCCCAGGCTACAAACATGTACTTCATGATGGCAGTAGCTAACATTTACTAAGCACTTACTGTGTCTGTTACCTTACTTGGGCCAGGGTACAATGGTATTTTTAGACTAGGTAATTCTACTATGGGGTGTGTGCTTTAGTACATTCAGCAGCATCCCCAGCCTCCCTCTCCCTAATTCTGTACCTAATAATGACAACCAAAGATACCTCCAGGAATTGCTTAATGTTCTCTGGCAGATAATGCCCCACGGGTGAGAACTACTCCCTTAGAAAAATCCATTTATTTAATTTTGTATACTACTCTATGATCTAAATTATTTTGTCCACTGTATAGACATTATCAGTCAACTTTGCATTAGTGTAAAAAAACAAACAAGCAAACAAACAAAAAACCTAAAATCCATTGAAAAGAGGAAAGGTTTATTTTAGCTCACACTTTTGGAGTTTCAGTCCATGGTCAGTTGGTCCTTGTTTCTGGTCCTGTGGCCAGGCAGCACATTACAGTGGGAGCATGTGACAGAGGACACTGCTCATCCCTCATGGGTGGGAAAGAGGAAAGACAGGCTTGGAGTCCCACCAAGCTCTTTAAAGGCACACTTCTGACCTAGCTTCCTCCCACTATGCCCCACCTTTGAAAGGTTCCACTGTCTTCCAGTCACACTACAAAGTAGTGACCAAGCCTCTCAAACATGGCTTTCGTGGGACACAACCAAACCATAACAACAGGCACAGAGAAGTTATAGAACTTACCTAAGGACACAGTACTGAGATAGCTGGTATTTGGTCCAAGGCAGTCTGACTGTAGAGCAATGAGTCTGAACTGGTACCGTGGTATAGAAGCTGCAGTGGGCTGTTTGTATCACTGAAACCTCCAAAAGGTTCACCATCAGTGGTATAGATTGAATCCCTTCTGTGACCTAAAGGTTTGATGAGACAAGGCTTGTGGAGTCTAATTCCACAGTGGTTGAAAAGAAACTGCGTCAGCCATGAAAACTGGTTCAAGGATTGAAATGACTTGAAACGGAGAAGAGGACCCAAGGTCTTCATCTGTGTATAGGTGGCTTGTGGTGCTTCAAAGATTGTAAAATGAAAGCTCACCTACATACAAATAAAAAACCACGCAGCTTAGTAACTTTCGTCTTTTACCACCTAAATCACTAAGAAGCAGATAGATACCTATATAATTCAGGTGCCTCCTCTCATTTTAATAGAAATATCTTGCCCACCAGGCAGTGTAATTCTCATCAATTACATTTCCTCCCGTAATTGGAGAATTACGTCTTCCAGATAGAGAATTCCATTTGCAGATGACCCTTGTTAAAATGTTAATGTCCATATTAAGCTCTGTTAGTCGCTGTTTATCTAAATTAATCAAATTAGTGAATAATTTAGCAAGACATTAGAAAGTAAATTACAAAATAGCAAAGTTCTGATGGCCTGGTCAGGGGCAGGGAAAATGTAGTTACAAGGAACTGTAGTTAGGGGAAGCCACACTTGGGGCTGATGACAGCGCGGGGTAGTACAGGACAGGAAATGTGCTGGGTAGGGGACAGGTGACCAGTAGTGAGAAGGAATAGATGGCTATTTACAGGAAACTTGCCTTTCTGTGTGATTATCCCTTCACATCCTGATATCCCATAAGTTTTTCCTCAAAATTCAGACTGGGCCTTGACAGGCTGTACGACAGACAGGCAGCTACACAGTAAATACAAGGTGTGGAAAACTATCCCAGCCAAGATTGCGCATCCTGCAGTCAGCTATCCCAACTATCTTCTACTCGGATGACATCTGGATTTCGACATGCAGAAAACCTAACTGAAGCTGCACTACACGTGCCTTATTCCTGGTCCTGGCTTCTCCAAACATCTTGGAACACAAGCTTTACCATTTCCCGTGGGAAACAGAGGATGTGCGGTACACTACGTGCTAGATGTGGATACCACCAATTGGGCTAAAAAGTCTTCCCTGGCTATCACATGTAGGTAGGCAAAATGGAATTCCACTCTTTCTCTAGTCAATCTCTCTAAATAAAAATGTGTGGAAAACAATTTGTTTTCTTTGACCCAGATAGTGTCAGACAATCAGTACATAAAAAGGGTTCCTGCCTAGAATGTCTTCTGTGAAAATTTTTCCCCAGAAAAGAAATAAAGGGATAAAATATGACTGAAACTTAAACTAGCCTCTGCAATCACTTTAAATCTGCTCAAAACAATTTTCAAGCATTCAGATGATCATGGCAAATTTAAAATCAGAACCACATTCACAACTAATATAAAAGGGGAAAAATTATTGTAAAACTCTTAAAGGCCAATGATAAAAAAAACTGTAAGCAAGCAAGAAAAGAAAAAACCATTCACTGGTTCGAAGCGAGCATGAGTGTTTAATCACAAGTGGGTGACCAGAGAAAACCTCACACAAGCACAGCGAAGTGATCAAGCAGGCTTAGAGATGGAAAGGGGGTCTACATCCGATCAAGCTGCCCCGTCTCTCCAGAAAACTAGGGTGAAAAGATAAGCATATACAAACTTGGATTTGTAAAAGAATCTTTATTTCTTATATTTCTGCAACCAGAATCTTTTAAAACGGTGGCCTTAGGAAACCTGCTCTGGCAAGCAACTGCAGAGGATCCTGTGGAGAGGAAGTGAAAAGACTGGGCAAATAAACAAGGGCTGCTGGCACGTTCAAAGCGCTGGGGATAGTTCACAGAGCAAAGCGCAGTCCTAAGTAAATGGGTTTCAGGCAATTTTGGTGTTAAGATAACATCATTAAGAGTAGAACAGATTGTGCTCAAACCCTGCTGTTTATAATTAACACGTTGCTTCCAAATACTCCAGGGTCCCTGGTAAATAGTCTTCTGCTCACATCCACCCAGACCAATCAGAATATTTTCATCAGATTCCATGCTGGGCCAGCACCTGTTTGGACAAATCCAGTAGAGCCAAAGAACTCCTCTCCCTGGCCAGCCAAGTAGCTGGATGAACACAGCTTGGCTTAGTCATTGTCACAGTGTCCATATGGCTTTGAAGCTTGTTTTCACAAGAAATCATACAAGTATTTTATTATGTCAAAGTTCACCGTCCTATAAACAAAAACAGATAATGGCATTAGCATTCTCACCTCTAGACTGCTCAGCTTAGTAAGATTCTGTGGAGAACAAGCAAAAGAATTCAGAACTAATGAGAAATGATTCTACAGTACTGTCAAAAGCACCATGACAGGACGCTCAATTTTAAACAAGTCACGAGGAACAGTTGCTTTAAAAGTCTTTTGAAAAAGTTTTTGCCATGCAAAAAGTTTACTTTTCTAAAAAAAAAAACAAAAACAAATTTAGCTATTCAACATCTTGTATTTCAAGTATGCACAGAAAGTCTAGATTTTATTTGAAAGCTACTCGTTTTTGTCTAATAGAATCAAGTAATTAGAGAAACAAAAGTATTTAAATCTTCTTTGCTTCTGAAGATTGTTTATCTTCCAAAGCACCTGTTTTACCATTACTTAAATAGATAGCTCATCTGTCCTCATTTGTAGATTTCATTCTTTTCAGTCTTTTAACAGGGGCTGACCTGTGTGTGTATTGTAACTAAATCTGGATGATCTAAGAATATGATACAACAAACAGAAGATGTGGATATGTATTTTTGTACTCTGATGGCAGGCAGAATAAAATAGCAGAGAGAGAGAGACATATAATTATTTTCCTTTCTCCAAACACATTCTTCACTATAAATATTCAGACTTGGAGGTTTATTATTTGAATAAATGGTCAAAATAATTAGATATAATGATCTAGCCATAAGTATAAAATTAAAGCCTTAAGTATTCAATTCTACAAAAATAATCATCCATGTGAGAACAGCCTTTTAAAGATTCACTAATTGCATGCTCATTTATTAAAACTATCATCAATTAATGTTTTTGTCTATCATTTTGTAATAAACTTTCTACAAAAGTTTTTAAGCAAATGACTGACATCAAATATTTTTAAAAAACTGGAGGCGGAACTATAGATAGTGCTTATAAACACACATTTAAAAATAGCTTAAGTGAAATGCTATGGCTATTATGGAGCCCAGTGCTGGACTGAAGAGCACCCTATTTGATTGTAACAGTGCCTCTCCAAAAAATGCTAAATCTTTCCAAATGGCACAAAAACACTGCCAAAGTAATTGTTATCATCAGCAATGATAAAACTAAAGTTAGTTACTTACATTTTAAATCTTACACAGGAAAGACACAAAAGGCATGGTTATCAAGTCAGAATGCTATTTTTTGTGTTTTTCTTTCAATCAACTTTTAGCCCCTCAAATGTACTACCAACAAGGAGGTACTTATAAAAATGATTTAAAAAGACCATGTTTTGGGTTCAAATGATCTTTTTTGTAGAGGATTTAGAAAGGAAATATATATAGGAGACTACTTTTAATCACTGAGAGAAAAGGGAACTGGAATTGTGTACATCCCATTAGGCACATTTCACTACAATGACTTTGGGTCTTAAGGTTATAAATGTAAAGTGACAAAGTCAAATGTTGTCTTACTGTTGCTGCTTTGGCTTTAGGTGACAACAAAAAGTTTACAAATAGCTAAGACGAAAACAAATTTGAACACTAGGGGAATTCATAAATTATAAGGCATTATTTAATGTACTGTTACACAGCCGTACATAAATGATCAATATGAGGACCTACCTACACTGCTAAGGTACAAATAAGATAACAAACAATGCAGCTACATCATAGCTAGCTAGTGACAGCTATGGAGAAATGCTTGCCTAACGAACTAGTTCTAGATGAAGGCAATAAACAAACAAAAATATTCTGATTAATGACAAGGCTGCTTTTCTCCTTTTCAGTTGCCTACTTTGTTACTACAGCGTGATTTATGTGGTATAATATTCTTTAACAGAATAAATGGACTGATTTTAAAACTCTAAGCAACTTAAATGTATTCATTTATAAAAGCTTTATTGCATTCTTTCCGTTTTGTCAATGAGAAGTCCTCAAGCAAAGCGAATCACACAGTTGAATATGTGAGATCATTCATTTAAGAAACATCTACTGCCCAAATGGCCAACAGTCCTCTTATTCTCTAGCCCCCTACAGAAACAGGTGACTTGCCAATTGATCCCCACATACATTCTTCTAAAATAAGCCAGAACCCGACAGAATAACCACAAAGGCACCATCAAAAATTATGTCACACATAAAGCAACATTTTGCTTTAAAGGACAAACAATCCACTTTTTGAAAAAAGCTTTAGCTTAAAAATTTCTGTGTGCTTGGCATTTACTCATGGATTTTCATGGCTTCAGATGTTTATTAGACTCATGTTCATAAGTATAATTTTAAGGTAACTTTTATATAGTATAATAAATTCTGTCTCCCATGGAATATAAATAAATTACTACCTAAAATAAGCAGCTGGAAATGGGATAAACATAAACATAAATCAGAATTTAGAATAACACAATTATATGACATCAAGGATTTAATTTTACCTTTAATGTTGTCAATATTTTTTACTCTACATTGAAATATTTTATTCTTATAGGATACTATTTTATTTCCTTTTGCTTCTGTGGGTAGTTTGAGTTCAGGTTCTTTTTAAAAATTTGTTTCTGACAACTTACAATTCTACAACTTTAAGTTGGAACACTAAGTTACGTGGCAGTATCTTCCCACCGATTATGGAGGAAAAACAACTGAAAGCTTATGACTTCCACTCACATTAAGAACATTCCAACCACAATAACTACCATTTCTCAGTCATCTGTCTTCTTTCATATTCTACCTCCACACCGTGTTTTGCTTTGGGAAGCGGCCTCCTACTGCTTCCCTACCAAACCTTCCACTGTTCCGCGGTCAGTAGAGTTGTCAGCATTTGCTTCCATCCTCCACAGCTGCTATTTCAAAAAATTCCACATTTCTCTCAAACCACTACTACTATCCTGTATCTCTTGTAGGGTTCCCCTACCCCTTCCCTGGGCTTATTGTCTCCCACTGCAGGACTGTTTTCTCTGCAGCTCTTTCCAATGAAAGTGGAGCATTCTACTGTATCCCAGACAGTTCAGGGTGGAGTTGGTGTTCTTGTGCAGAAAACTGTTCACAGGAGACCCAGACCATTCGATCTATCTTCTTGTCGCCATCTCTTAGTCATTGAGTAATTCCGTTTTCCTTTCCATCCTAAGAGCTGCATCAGCTGGCAACTTCACTGCATGCTTGACCCTCTCGTTTCCAATGACCTTCTTTTCTACTCTCATGACTACACTCAGAAATGCTCTAACTCTTTCTTACATGCCAGGTAAAGGTACAAGATCCCAGTAATGAACGTAGCTGTACTGTCTACCTGGAATGTACCAATAAATTAAATTTTAAAAGATGCTCTAACTCTAAAAACATAAATTCAGACATTCTACCACTTGAGCCCCATTTTTTTCCATTTAAGTTATGTGGGACACCTTGGGACAATCAGTCCACAAAGCGCTTTACTTTTTCTGGACCCACAAGTAGTTACTGATTGTTTATGTGCCAGACACTGAACTACATATTAGCCCCTGACTGCCTTTACTTCTGGCCCAGCTTAGACTCTGCGGTTCATCACTTCAAGTGCTCACTTGCTAGCATCCTCTGAACGCACCTGGCAAAGCCCCAATACTATGCGATTTCAATTATACTTCTTTGCTGTCCTAGTAGCTAGCATATGGAATGCTGTTGGAAAAGCTCACAAGTCTCATAGATTGGTGCCACTGTAAATTCAAGGTCAAGAACTTCAACCCTCCCAGCAAATGGCTCTCCTTGTCAGCATTTGCCTCCATCCTCCCTAGCTGCTATTTCAAAAAATTTCCACATTTCTCTCAAACCACTACTACTTCTGCCATTAGTCACAATTTTACCTCCTCCTCCACTTGGAAAATGGAAGCCATCAGAGCAGAAAGCCCTCACTTGCTGCTACTAAACCTTTAAACTCAGCTCCATTTGAAAGTTTTTCTCTTGTTAGAATGTAAAATGATTCCCCATCCCATCCAGGGCTCCTATTCTAAATCCCCTGCTTAGATAATATTTCAAAGACTCTGTGCTTTAATCTCTTTCTGTTTTGCATCATCACTCTCCTTCTGTATGCTTTTTCCTATCAGCATTTAAACACGCTCAAATCTTTAAAATACCTATAAAATCCTGGCATAGAGGCCCATGAGGATAGCATATAGCTGTGTTATACTAGCTGCTTTATCATCTTACAGCCTAGTACATACTGGGCAACACAATAAATGTTGTCTGTACTTTGTGCATCTACTTTTTCATAAATACTACTTAATCTGACTTCTACCCTATCCTACCACTGAGAGTGCTCCTGCTAAAGTTACAAATTCCTGTTTCACCATTAGGTCAGAGGATTTTGCTTGCTTTCTGGCAGCATTAACTTTTGACCATTATTCTCTCCCTTAGGTTTTCCTAGTTTTCTTGAACGTGCAGCTTTATACATAACTGCTTTATCCACTTAAGCCCACATGACTATTTTCCTGTGCTTTTATCCTTCAAAATTGAGACTTCAACAACTGCATAGTTTTTTTTTGTTTTTTTTCCAGAAGAATATACACTAACTTGTTGACTCCCTTATTTTGGACGTTTAGATTGTGTTTTGTGATCTAATAATCACTCATTCTCTGCCACAGATATCTGGAAACAGAACTCACTCTCTCTTCTTTGGTGAACTGCTCTAGGGACTTCCCTTCTCCACCTAACTTTGCTCTGGAATGAAACTGTCTCTTTAGCTTTCCTTCTTCTTGCTACTCTAAACAAGACCATGTGGTTCCCTTCATCTGAGGTTTTTATTGTTATAGGAAACTACAGGCAATATGTATGTAGCCCATACCATGCTAGGTTTGACCATAAGGCGGTGACAGACACACACGGTCTACTTTGAACTTCACAGACTTATAGTATATTCCAGGAAGAAAGATGAAGTCTAATTATTCAATTAATTATTTAATTAAAATGCTATATCATGAAAAACAAAATGGGACCTTCCTAATTGTATGTGTGGGAGAGGAGGTGATAGTGGTTAATGCTGTTTGAGAAGACTTTTTTCTTGTATTGGTGATTGAACTCAGGACCTTGTGCTTTCAAAGCAGGTGCTACATCACTGAGCTAAATTCCTGGCCTGAGAAGGCTTTTTTTTTTTTAAAAAAGAAACATTTATACTGAAATCTACACGTTCTATAGCAGTTAGTTATATAAAAAGAGAAGTTTAGAAATCTGCATATGCAAAGAAGAGAACCAGAATGGTGAATACGAAAAACTGAAAAAGACAGAATGGTGGAAGTATAAATACTGAAAAGAAGAGGTACAAAGGCACAGGGGCAAAGGCCACTTCAGTTGGGCTGTATGGGCTATTTTAAAGACCATTTGAAAATGGGAGAATGATATTAATTTTTTATAAGATCACTTCAGCCACAGGGTGCACAATAAATTCTAAGGAGACAAAAGCTGTTAGAAGATCAATTAGGAGGCTATAGAGGAGAGGATGGTGGTTTAGAGCGGAAATTATACAAATGGATAAGTCAATGAGTGTGTGACATACAGAATTTGGTTGATTCAACAGGGTTAATGGCTGGATACTGGAAGGCAGACATGTCAGGAGGACTCCCAAGTTGAAGGCCTGTGCAGCATGGCACACAGCAGTGCTTGCCACTGAAACAGGAAATACTGGACCAAAACTGGATCTTTCCTTTATTCAGGAGAGAGGTGAGGGGAAGCAGAAGTCATTTCTAAGTTTAGTTGTGGGAGTGTATTCTTATAGTTAAGAAACAGTCATTAAAGGTGAAAAGTACTATTTAAAAGGACTGGCCTTTAACAATAAAGGAGTTCTTAACATACTGAGGGGCCCTGAACTTACAGATGTAGCTAAGATTGCATCTTGTATGAGAAAAGAGCCTAGGACCAAGCCTCAAGGAACAGTTCTATGTAAAGGTCAGAGGGAGAAGACAAACTAAGAATAACAGCCAGAGAATAAAGGCGAAAAACAGAAGACTTTGGAATCACGGACCCTGAGAGAAGAGAGTTTTAAGAAAGTGGTCAACAGTGTCAGGTGCCACTTGAAAAGTCAAATAGTCTGAGATGAACCGAGGTTCTGGGGGAAAGGAGGGTATGAAATTTTGAGCACAGGTGGAAGAATCTATTTTAGGAGGAAGCCCACACACACAGTGAAAAAGGAAAGAGAGAAGATGGCCATCAACATTGACAGTTGAAGAAATTCTCAACTGACGGTTTCAATTTTGTTCTGTGAAACAGAGTGAATGTAGGTATCGAGATTTGTAATTTGAATAGAGTCAAGAATCTAGTGGGCAGAAAAGAAACCTCACCACCAGGTGCTTTATTTCTGGAGATGTAAGCTGAGATGGTAATCAGTCAGGAAGAGATTATGGAAACAGAGAGAATTTGCTAGAGTCTCAAAGAAGCTGGAAGTAGTAATAGTCTGGAAGTGGCAACAAAAAAAGGACGCCACAGAAATGACCTCCAACCTTGAAAGATTGGGATTTGAGAAAATAAATAGCTACCACTAGAGGTAACTCCAGGGAGGAAATCAGTTTTTAGTTCAGGAAATAAGGATAAAAATTTGGAAAAGATGAAAACACCAGGGAAGGAGGAAGGGAAAGAACAGGAGGTTAAGTCAGCTGAAAAGAAGTACAAAACGTTACAGAGATGTGAGAGTAGAAGAGGGCATCTGTGAGAAGAAAGGGATGCTTATTAGTTGGAGATTGCTCATGGAAAGGAGGGAAGAGTACAGAAAACAAAGAAACTAAGTACAGAGTTACAGAGAAAAACTGCAGGTCTATGGTTCCTGCTCCCTTCTGAAGCAGTAAATGGAAATGCACCTCTGTTAATGTCACCGAGATGCTATAGATTAACACCAAACTAGGCCTGGTTCGGCTGTATTCAAAATAGTAGGGACCCAGAAACTCTCTCCCACCCATGATTACGCTGGGGCACAATTCTATACATTAAGAGTAATAAATCTGTGAAGTAGGTTTCATTCCAGAGTTGTTCCTTTGACAGAGACTCTTAGATACAGAAAAACTAATGTCATTGTTAAGAAAAAAGTTAAGTTATTCCTTTATGATCATACTAATACATCCAGCAAAACATTTCTGCAAAGTTCTGTGTGTAAGAGCTTGCTTGGCTTTTCACAGTGAAACATTAAAATGTTCATTTCATGTTTTAGGGTCTATATGTCACAGAGATCTGCCAAATGCTTACGTCACAGTTTCACAGAACTTTTAATTCAGAGGAGACTTTAGGGCAGAGGCTGTCAACCTGTGGACTTCAAGAAGCTGTGAAATTCATGTAGGAAATCTGCAAATCCATACCCAGGCAGGTTACTGTTTTGGAGGCTGAATAATGTCTTATGCACTATGTATTTTGAAGTTGGAAATACATGTAAATACTTTCGCCATTAATTTATTTTTTGTGATTAATTTTAAAAGGATGATAAAACAAGTTATCTATCCAAAAAGTTTGGAAACACTGTCCTGTAAACTGTCCCGTTCAACCTACCACTGTGCACATGCGTCACCCCGTCCTATGATCCTGAAGATCAGCAGTGAGCTGCGACCAAGAGATGAAGTCTCTTATGCACATACATGGCTGGAACACTCTTCCTAACAGTAAATACACTCTCAGGAAAGCATTCCATTCTCAGACAGCTTGCACTGTGACAAATTTGCTCTCCTCTGTGAACTCCTAATGCTCAGATCATCCACTTTGCTCGAGATAATCATAGAAATACACGACAGAGTCCACAAGTCCCGCCTAAGGCTTTCTCTCATTCTTCGTCCTTCAGCCCGGGAGGTAACATGGTTCCTCCTTCTACCACTCTTCTGCTCCTTCAGCACGTCCCAATCTGTGTGTCCCTCTTAAAGGACTCACTGTGACACCCCTCACCAGACTTGGTGTCTGCGGTAACACAGAACAATGATATCCCCCGAGCAAGACGCTATGTCTTAAGAGACATTAACGTGTTACCTAAGCTCACTGGTCAGCTAAAACACAGAGGACCTAGGTCATCAGGTCTCTCCCATTGTATTTCAGTACAGACCTTTTTTTTTTATAGCCAACAATCTTAACCACTATCATTCCAATTTGTTAAGGTCCTTCAGCATTTTGATTTTGTCATCTAACGTCTTAGGTATTGTTCCTACTAAATTTGATGGGGTTTATTCTACAGTGCAGCTTAATCATTCCTGCCACTTAAATTTTTTGTTGTTGTTTAAATGACTAATGACATATTAGAAAGAACATTAGCTTTTATACTTAACATAGCATTTATATAACTGAAGACATTTCACAGTAACAGATACTCTACGCTTACCTTGCAATAGCTCTGATGAAGTCCAGTGAAACTGTACACTTGTACTTTGGTCCATCAAGCTGATCATCATGGCCAACCAGGGTTAACAGCTGAAGGGTCACTAGAGAGGTAATCTACAGAGAAAGTATCTTTAGGAGAACTTGCTTTAATGAGATTACATGATATCCTTTTTCTGAAACATCTTATACCTTTGATAAGACACATAGCTAAACCCATGAAAGTATCTGGACAGATGACTATGCTGAAATTTGTATGCATAATTGTACATGTTTCGAATCCTTACATAACAACTAAGCGCGTGAGTTTTAACAGGTGAGTCAAACTAACAGCCCTTAACAATACCTTTCATTAATGACTCTGACTCAAGTGCTAAATTTTAAAAATATAAACAGAACATACTCTTTCTCACATAAGCATTTCCTGGAATTTCTGTCTAAGCCTCTGTGAATATCAAACCTATACTATCTTGAAAAACAATTAAAATTTGAAGTTAGGCATTTGTCACAGAGGCTGGTTAGATGAGAGATAAATGTATCCTTCCAGCCTGGACTTAGTCTTGCTTTAAAAGCTATCACTGATTAGACAGCCAGAAAAACACTAGAATGATTAATAGCAGCAAAAACAAAAGTGTATTTTGATAGGTCAATTAAAGTAAAAAATAACTTCATGTTCACATGGCCAACCAAAGGGTTAAGTGCTCTGAAATCTGATACAGGAAGCTAATCCAGGAGCTTTTTGATCAGTCTACTGTCCTCCCAATTTCTTTCTTCTCTCCTGTTGGCCAGCAAGACAGACAGCCAGAAATAGCAGGAAGGAAAAAACCAGAGGCTTGAAGCCGGGCGTGGTGGCGCACGCCTGTAATCCCAGCACTCCGGAGGCTGAGGCAGGAGGATCACTGTGAGTTCGAGACCAGCCTGGGCTACACAGTGAGTTCCAGGTCAGTCTCAACTACATAGCGAGACCCTGTCTCAAAAAAACAAAAAACACCCCAAAAGCTGGAGGCTTGAAATAATACCTAATCATGTCTTAGGAATTAAACTACTCACTTAATTTTGGGACTAATACTTGGGAGATGCAACTGAATATTCTATGAACAATAATAGCAAAAATTATTTGTTTGGTTTTAAGTATCCTACACACATTATCTCATTTATTGTTTATGACCCTATCAGGTGAATATTGTTATAATCACTTTACAGAGTTTTAGAGAGGTTAAGTAACTTTCCCTGGACAGCAGAACAGAAGGTGGTACAGCAAGAAATTGAAGCCTAGGACCATCCTCCATCCTCATCCTACTACTATGCTTTCAAGGACTCCACTACATTCTCCATTATGATTTCAAAGGGCAAACTGTCAGTGTTTGGCCAGCTGTCTTTTTGTTAATTTATTAACAAATTAAAGGGTGAGTGCATGGTAGATATCACAGTATTTTACACAGAGAAAATACAATAATTAGTAAATATGAAGATTTCAATTAGAAAAATAATTTGTATTAATACATCAAAATACCAAGCTTGGCATTCAAAATGCTGACTTTCGTTTTTAATTCAACATCACCAATTAGGTTACATCTCACAAAACACTTTTTTTTATAAATGCTGTATGTTGAAAAGAGGATGTATCTTGGTGGCTGTTGTATACTCTGATCCGTATGTGGATAATAAATTAAGCTTGTTATTTGTTTTACTCAAATCTCTAAATATACCATTTTAAAAAAATCTGTTTGATCTATCAAAACTGAAGGAAGGACTGGGAATTTAGTTCAGTGGTTCCGCTGCCTGCTTTGAAAGCACAAGGGCCTGAGCTCCATCCCAGGTACCAAAAACAAAAACAAAAAACTGAAAGAAGCATTAAAATCTCCCATTTGGTCCTATCATTTCTAATTGTTAGTTTTTGTTTTGCATTTTTGAAGCTACATTATTAGTGAAGATTTTAAAATACTATACAGTGCTAACAAATGAAACTTTTTCATTACTATATAATACTTTTGTTCTCAATAATGTCTTTGCCTTAGTCTATTTTTCCTAATATTAATACAGCCATGTTGGCATTCTTTGATTTTACTTTCAAATTTTATTCTCCTTCCTCATCTTCTTCTCACTCTCCTTTCTTGAAACCATAGCTGCTTTGTCACTGGCCTATATCCCCAGCCCTTATATTTTATTTTGAGACAGGGTTTGCTAAGTTGCCCAGGCTGGTCTGGAACTTGTAACCCTCAAGCCTCAGCCTTGCAAGTGGTTAGGATTACAAGCATGCACCACCGTGCCTGGCGGTTTAAATGACCTTAACTTTAGACAGTTCTCACGTAAACAGCGCGTAGTGGTGTTTAGCTTTTACAGCTGTGTAACAATTTTATCTTTTAGTCGAACCATATACTCCATTGGCTTTTACTGTATCCAATGATTTGGTAAGATTTTATTTCTACTTTTATGCCAACCTTTCTATTTGTCTTTCCTTTTCTGTGTCTTCCTCATTCCTTTGTTGGCTTTTGTTGTGCCGAACTATATGTTTTCATTCCATTGTTCCACTTTACTGCTTTGGAAGTAGTCATTTACTCCCTTTAATTTATTTCCATTTTTATTTTTCTTCTGCTCGCAAACTATCTTAGAAATCTTTTCAAATTGCCCACTCATACAGTTTAGCTAGTTTTTTGACTTGTTTTGTGGGATTACAGAATACGGTATGAATACTAGCCGCCTTTCAAAATATGTTGAAACAGCTGGGTTCTCTGGGAGGGAAGAGGATGCACACGACCCCAGGTGTCACTGTGCCAGAGGACGACGACAGTGAAGTCCACAGTGGAGGCCACCTTGCCTGTCATCTTGCCCACCAATGCCCACTGTAGGGGTAGACACAGGTCTTCTGATTTCAGGAAAACAAAGAACATAGTTTAAGAGAAAAAACATGCAAAGCTAGGAAGACCTTTCTTCCGCCACTTACAATTAAGACCTCAAATCGGTCAATCTGAGTTTCAATTTTTAAACCCCCCCCCAAAAAAAAAGAAAGAAAAGAAAAAAGAAAATAAGAATAGATCAGCTGGGCCAGGGATGTGGCTCAGTGGTGAAGTGTCTGCCTGGCAAGCTCAAGGCCCTGAATTCCTGGTACCAAAAAAGAACAAATCAGCCAAGCAGAGATGTTTTAAGTATTAGAGGAAGAGGAGGGATAAAAACAGAATTGAGATGTTACGTACATGTACCAACTCTCCACAATGAAAGCGATCATGTACTGCAAACATGTACTAAAAAATAAAAACTGAAAAAAAAAACTGTTAGAACTTATAAATGGTTTCAGCTATCAACAAACAAAAACTGTGGCCTATCTAAACATTAGCAACTATCCAGAAGAGAAATTAAAGGTATATTGGATAAATTTAACCAAGGAGGTTACACTCTGAAAACTATAAAACAAATTTAAGAACACAAAGGGAAAGATAGGTGCTCATGGACTGGAAGAGCTCGTATTGTTACAATGTTTATACTACCAAAATGATCAACACATTCAGTGCAATTTCCTACCAAAATTCAGTTATATTCTCACAGAAATAGAGAAAAAAAAATCCTACAATTCCTATCAAACCACAAAAGATTCCTAACAGCTAAGGCAATCTTGAGATAAAACAAAGATAAGGTACTATAACCACATTACACTGTAAAGCTATAATAATCAAAATAGTATGGCATTGGCATAAAAACACACAGGAACACAACAGACAGTCCAGAAATAAAATTACCTGGATACAAAGATACAAGAATACACCATGAGGAAAAGTCTCAATAGTAAATGGTACCGGGAAACCGAATATCCATATACAAAAAAGAAAGAAAGAGAGAGAGAGAGAGAGAGAAAGAGAGAGAGAGAGAGAGAGAGTGACAGAAAGAAAAGAAATGAAACTGGATCCTTATTTTACACCACACTTACAAGAATAAACAAGAAATGCATTAATGATTCAGGTGTGGTGGTATATGCCTATAATCCCAGGAATCCAAGTTTGAGCCCTGCCTTGGAATTTAGCAACTCTGTGAGAATCTGTCTCAAAATTTATAAATATATAAATAAATAAAATTTTAAAAACTGCTGGGGATGTAGCTCAGGGCAAAGGCCTTTGTTCAATTTCCAGGACCATTTAGGAACAGATTAAAGACTTTTATGTAAGACATGAAGCCATTAAACTCACAGAAGAAAAGATAGAGGAAAAGCTATTTGACACTACTGTTGGCAATGACTTTTCAGGTAAAATTCCCAAAGCACAAGAAACAAAAGTAAAAAATAAATAAGGACAAGTCTGTCAAACTCAACAGCTTTCGCTCAGGAGATAATCAGTAATATGACAAGGCAACCTATGAAATGTAAGAAAAAAAATCAGGTAGTTTAAATAGATAATAGTTGTAAACAAAATTTCATTAGTAACTATATTAAAGGAAAACTACTTCAAACAGAAATCAAAGATTGAAAAACACCCAACTGTTTAGAATAAAACACTTAAAAGCATATGGGAAAGTCAAAAGGACACATATCAAGCAAATATAGTTGAGCTCTATATGGGTTTTGCATCCTGTCTCATCCAACCATTTATCAAAAAGTTTTGCATCTTTATCAAACACACATTTTTTCTTGTCATTATCCCTTAACAATATAGTACAACAGCTATCTAGATAGTACATACATTGTGTTAGGTACCCATAAGTCATCTAGATGCAAAACATAGGGAGGATACACACAGATTATAAGCAAATGCTACATGATTTTATATAAGAGCCTAAGCATCCACTGACTATGGTATCCACAGGGCTCCAGGAATCAATGCCCTGCAGACACCAAGGAATGATGTATGATGTACTAATTAAGAAGAAAAATGAAGGCATATTAACACAAAACAAAACAAAAACGACACACACACTCTTAAAGATTTACAGAAAGGTTTGCTGAATAATGATAAAATGCAGGCCCTTGAACTTTATCATGAAAGGATGAGACACAGAACAGGATGGGAAACCAAGGGATAAAGGGGTCTTGGAAGAAAAACTGCTGAAGACAAAGATGAGAGAAACTTTACACTGCCCTCAGTTTAGAGACAGGTAGAAAGAACATCATGGTTAGAGTAGGCCTGAAATGTTAATGAACTAGAAGATTTACAGAAAAGAGTAAGATAATCTCCTATGGCAAACTGTATTAAATTCAACCCTTTCTATTGCTCTATAAAGGATTAATTTGTGAAAATAGGTTACTATTAGTCTTGAAAAATTATACACTAAACTCATGTTATTATTATTATTAGGTAAGTCTTCTTAGTACTTTTCCTTTAAAATAGAAGAAAAATTAATTACCTTTTACTTTATAATTGGCATTTCCTTAAAACTTTTACTATTATGTGATTCCCATACATACATACATACATATATTCTTTAAGTTGTACAGTAAATTATTCAATTCTCATAGAAAAACAAAATTTCTTTAATCTAGTTGTTTGAATTTCAAAACAATTTTCAGATATCTTGATTTTATTAGTTTCACAAATGTCCAAAGGTAACCAAAACTGCATGAATAGATTAATCATGCACACTGTGCAAGATACAGTATCACTTCAAGATGCAACAGCTCAAAAGTACTTCTAAAATATTAATAAAATGTTCACTTTTGTGGGAAGGAGGCTGATACAGTAAAAGCTAATACAAAAAAAAAACTACATCTAAATAAAGTGATTAAATTAGGATTTGATTTTCACTTTAAAAAAGTCTCGTTTCAGTAAGGTTTCATTCCTTGACGTGATCATATGAAAATTATAGTACTTAAAAACTCAATACAAATACACAGGTTAGGAGAATATTACATAAAGCAGTGCATAAATAAACCAACAACCTAAAAGTACTTCTCTAGATTATTAGAATGTTGCTAGAGCAAAACTGGAGTACAAAGATATATGGTCAACACTGAATCTCACAACTAACTAATTTGTAATACTAAATGAAAATTTTTGAAAAACTACATGAAACCTTTAGAAAACTATTTCTATACATGCTTACAAACAAGAATACTCACCTTTCTCTTTGCTATTCAAACCTAAAATTATCCATCTTTCTAATTGCATATCTACCAAATTCTTGAGAACTTTAGGTATTGTGGAGGATTACAGAAAGTACTTCTTTACTTCCTTGCTCCACTTTTCAATATGATAAACCCACATCTCTAGGCTAGCAGTGACACCTAAGCAGTGTGAGAAGATGGGTCAGTGTGGATGGACAGATGTCTCTGGACAGTGAAAGTGCTCCACCTCAGAGCAGCATGTATGCGAAGGCAGAGGTGGGACTAGTCTTTCTCATCTAGCTACTGAGGATTCAATGAAAAATCTGTCACTCCAAGAAAAAGAGATATAGAACAATCATTCCTGTTGTTAGGTTCTCAAATGCAAAAAATGATTTAGTTTCTAGTTTCGGCAAAGAAGAATAAATCAGAATATTCTGCAGCTAATAAATTAACATCTTAGAAGGATTTCATCCTGTTGGGAAAAAGCTCTTTAAATAATAATAGTAAAGTATACTATACTCAAATATGATTTAATCTTTTTTTAGCACTATATAATTTATACAAGGCTTCTTATTCAATTGAGCTCTGAATTACCCTGGAATATATCTGATAATCAGTATTAACAAAGAGCCAAGATAGAGGGTTAGAAGATAAATACGGGAGAACTTCCACTCCAGAAAGGATGGCAGAGATTCGTATTTATTGTTCTTCCCTGCTAAGTACAACTATAATCCCTGGAAATAACATAAGAGGCAACAAAAGGAAAGTCGAAAGGTAGAAATAGGACGGGGAACATTTAGGAACTGCAGGCCTGGAGGAACAACACAGAAGCAGGGAGTCTTCCAACTTCACACTCAATGGCGGAAGGTGAGCCAGGCACAGGGCCTCTGATGTGTAACCCAGTAACAGCAGAAGGCTGCCCAGGTAGGCTCACTCCTTCCTGGACTGAGGAGCCCACTGCCAAAAAGAGCTGGCAAATTGCATGTGGCAAAACTATCACTCAAAAATAAAGTGAAAATGAAGATATTCTTCAGTAAAACTAGCAACTATGTCAGCAGCAGATCTAACTTTAAAGAATGGCTAACGGAAGTTTTTCAAACAAATGTGATAAAAGAAAGAATCCTGAAAATCAAAAAGAAAAAAAGGAAGAGCACACACACACACACACACACACACACGAACTTTCAAATTTATTTCAAAATGTTTGAGTACCTGTGAAACCACAAAAACCTACTTGTAAAAATAAAGCATTCTGACCTTTATTTCTAAGGATCTTTAAAAACCACGTGACAAAACGTGGCCTAAGTGAGAAAATCAGAGTGTCAATTTTTTCAATA
This sequence comes from Fukomys damarensis, assembly GCF_012274545.1. Taxonomy (NCBI): domain Eukaryota; kingdom Metazoa; phylum Chordata; class Mammalia; order Rodentia; family Bathyergidae; genus Fukomys; species Fukomys damarensis. The sequence continues at coordinate 8,812,529 of NW_022900916.1, forward strand.
TTGATATGCCACTGTTTTTAAATATTTACAAGTTTTAGAATTTTTTCTATTGAAATACAGATGATTAGTTGTGTCTTATGGTTCAACCTCAGAAGGATTTGTAGCCACCGGTCTCATGTTTTGAGCCCATACAGATTTTCATAAAGCTGCTGCAAACCTGGGCTATTAAAACTTGGATTTTAGGATTGTAGCAAAACTGTTATTAATACTAAACAACCCCAACCTGAGTGTTCTATTTTCCCCAGTTCTTACCTTTTATTTCCATTTTTTAAAATGATGACAATTCTATTTTTGTTTGCAGGATATAAAAGAGAACTACATTTATAATTTGTTAAAAAGTAAAATTTTCCAATGTAAAAAAAACAAAAACAAAAAACAAAATCCAAGACTGGGAACCTCAGAGACCAATGCTTCATTTAACAGATGGGAAAAGACAATGTACATTATCAGTTCCTAGTCAATTGTTCCAAACTAATGTTTCACATTTAAAGGCAAACATGCATGCCATGTTGGAGGTTTACTAGAAAACATTTCAGAGTTTTAACAACAAATTTTAAGTATGTAAGAACATTTAGCATATTCAAAGTGTTCTGCTAAAACTAATGCCTTACTTCAGGTATTGTGAATACTGAATGTATTTGCCTAGACTATCACTACTGGGAAAAACAAGATCTCAGTCTGTGTGCTTTCCTCTATTGTCTTTTACAATAACTGAGAAGCATGTACATATAAACTGGTATTCATAAAATCCACTGTGGTAAGCAGCACTCACGAGTGCTCTAAGATATCACCCTCGTAATCAGGCATACGTTGCACAGGGCGGCAGCAGGCAGGACTAACCACTGGGGCGGTGTGTCACTTCACTGGCCCTGAGTATCACAGGCACCGTGAGCTGGAAAGAGACTGAACAAGCTACATGTAGCTAGGAGCTGGGACACTGGAGCAAAGAGGCAGCCAGGGCAGGGCACGCTCGGGCTGTCTTCTTCCCAAACTTGGATGCTAGCAGAACTGAGCTGGAGACTGAATGAGCTGCAATGTCAGAAGCCAGGCCTGCTGGAGACTGACGAGACAGAGGCACGACAAGGGCGTTAGCCACGAAACTCACCCACCAGCATCCCTGGGGACAACAATGGCTCCTGATCATGGCACATGCCAGGGAGCAGCACTGCAGGCCCCTCTGAGTGTCATCCTCACCAACAGCAACTGTTTCCACTACACACGCCCTCAAGGAGGTATGTAGGCCCTGGACTAATTCTCCTTGTTTTTTGCTTTTAAGTTTAGTCTTTATGTGTGTTAAGCTTTTGCTTCTAGTGTTCTATGTTGCTCTGTCACATTTTCTCACATCAGTGATTGCATCCTAGAGAAATCTAACTGTATCACTGTTGGTTCACAACTGTATTCCACCACCCTATGTCTTCCGTGTTTTCTCTTACTTTCTCACTTATATTCCTTTCTTTTTTTGCAGTACTGAGGCTGGAACCCAGCACCATTGCACTGGGCTACATCACCAACTCTTCCCCTCTTTCTTTATTGAGACAAGGATTTGCTGAGTTAGTAAGTAGCCCAGGCTGGGCTCTACTTGCAATTCTGTCTCCGCCTCCTAGAGCGCTTGGACCACAGACGTATGACACTCATCTGGCTCCTTTGTCTTTACTTCTCCTCTCATGACCTCTTCTATCTTTCTGCTTGTTCCCCCTTTCTAAAAAAATCTGTCTTTTATACATGATTACCATCAAAATGAATATCATTAACACATAATTCTTGCCAGCCTATGGTATATTTTCTATCCTTCCCTGAGTTACTGAAATAACAAAGATCTTTTACAACAAGCTTTTGATGATATAATATACACTTTGCTTATCAATTGTTGATATTACTGGTAATCACTCTCTTCTCTCAAAGCAGTGCTAGGGACTGGATATCAGACCCAGAGCAGCCTGACTTGGTGGCACCACAGAGAGACATACCCATGACCCAGTGCACATGACCATAAAGAGAGAGCCACTTACCTCAAATCTAAAATGGTGGAGATAACCACCCATTCCAGCCAATCTGACTTCAACACAAAAACACATTTATGATGAGAAAACAAAGCAATAATGTGCTTCTAAAAATTTATAACTCCCCAAAAACCGATTCCATAGCATGAAATTCCAAATAATTTTATTTTATTTTGGTACCGGAGATCGAACTCGGGTCCTTACGCTTGCGAGGCAGGCCACTGAACCGCTGAGCTAAATCCCCAGCCCTCTCAAATAATTTTAAATTTGACTACTTATAAGGATTGGTAAGATCAAAGTAGAGAGAAATAATTAGCTAAACAAGTCAACTGAGAAGATAATCAATGAGCTCCTCCAAGCAGCTGAATTAAGGAAGAGAATGAATGCAGGATATGAAAGACAATGTCAGTAAACAGAGGTTCTGCAAAAGAACCAAGCATGAATTCTGGAAATGGAAAACCTCCGTAAGTCAAATTTAAAACTCAAATGAAAGTTCCAATTGTATGAAAGATGAATCAGAAGAATATTGGGGCATGAAAGCAAAGTGGATGGACTACAACGTTCAGACAGTAAAAAGAAAAAATAAACAGTGAACAGGTTACTTCAGCAGATCTTAGACAAAAAAAATTAAAAGACAAAAAATTAACAATCAGTGGCCTAGAAGACGATGAGAAGGAATAGAGTAGTGGCACAGAAAATCTGTTCATTGAAATTATTACAGAAAATTTCCCAAATCTGAGTAATAAGATGGATGCCCAAGTAACAGAAGCATGGAAAACTCAAATGGACGTGACCAGAAAAGAACTTCTCCACAGCACATCCTAGTCAAGATGTCAAAAACTCAGAAGAAGAAAGAATACTGAAAGTGGCAAAAGCGAACACTAAATCACTGTTAAGGGCAAACCATCAGGTTAATAGCAGATTTCTCAATAGAAACCTTAAAGGCAAGTCAGACTTGGAGTGGCGTATTTCAAGTCTTCAAAGAAGATAATTGCCAACTCATATGACTATACTTTTAAGGCCATCTTTCAAAACTGAAGGAAACAAAGTCCTTCTCAACAAGTAAAAACTGAAGAAACTCAGGATCACAAAGCCAGCACTGCAGAAAATACCCAGGACAGTGATGACAGATCTTTTAGAGATGAGTGCCCAGACTGCAACCCCAAACCCACTTATTTACTACAAAGTGCCAACACTGAAATTAAACCTGAATAGTGAGATTTTATTTAGAAAAAACAATTCATACATTAACAGCTTTTGTCTTAAAAAGAAAAACAAAAAATACACATGCCAAAGGTTTGCCACCTCTGACCTAGGCGAATCCTAAACAAAGAAGACAACCACAACCACAAGACCACAGGAAAGAACTGGGGGAATAGATAAACAAATGAGAATCACAAATGAATCAAATGCTAAAAAAACCCAAAATGACAGGAATTAGCACATACTTTTCAATAATACCATTTAATGTAAAGGTCCCTAATTCTCTATTTAAAAGACAGACTGGAAGATTGGATGAAAAAAACAATACCTATGTGTTGCCTAACAGAAACATGCCTCATTGGCAAAGACATACACAGTCTGAAAGTGACAGGATGGAAAATAACATGCCAAGCAGCTAGAACCCGACAGCAAGCAGGAGTAGCCATATTTATACCCAACAAAGTAGAGTTCAAATTAAAATTGGTCTGAACAGATGAAGCCTCTAGAAATTGGTAACAAGAACAATTCATCGAGAAGACAACTGTAAATATGTGTGTATATATATATATGCATATGCATAGAATGCTGCCACACCCATTTCATAAAACCACTACTACTTGACCTGAAAGATAGATAGATAGCAGGAGAATCTATTAGCAGATGTGAACACCCAACTGTCACAAATATATAAGTCAACCAGACAAGGAACATTAAATAGATTTAATATACATCTACAAAGGGTTCTATACAGCAACAGTAGAATATGCATTGTTTTCAACAGCTCAGAGAACTTTCTCCAAAAAAGACTGTATTTTAGGCCATAAAGTGAGTATCAATAAATATTAAACACCTGAAATAATTTCATGGATCGGATCACAATGGAATGAAGGAAGAACCAACAGCCGAAACCAAACAAAAACAAAAAACAAGTTAACTAACCAGAAACTACAAGAACACATGAAGATTGAATAATATACACCTGAATGATCAGTGGGTCACTGAAGAAATCAGGAGAAATTTAAACAGTCTCAGAATCAAACAATAATGGAAACAACATACCAGAATCTGTGGGACACTATAAAAGGCAGTTTTAAGAGATAAATTTATAGCGTGTGGTGGCTCACGCCTGTAATCCCAGCACTCAGGAGGCTGAGGCAGGAGGATCACTATGAGTTTGAGACCAGCCTGGACTACACAGTGAGTTCCAGGTCAGTCTCAACTACATAGTAAGACCCTCTCTCAAAAAAACAAAACAAAACAAACAAAAAACAACCCCCCCAAAAAGCACAAAAGGTAAGTTTATAGCTATGCATGCCTACATTAAGAAAATCTGAGAAAGCTGAATCGTAAGGTCCTAGAAAAACATGAAAAAACAAACCCAAAACCAGTGGAAGAAAAGAATAAAGACCAGAGTGGAACTTCATGAAATAGAGACTAAATTACAATGGATACCACTGAAACCCAGAAGATTATTACAAACTATTTTGAAAACTTATATTCTAATAAATTGAAAAAGTCAGAAGGAATAAATTCCTAGACAATATGATCTATCAAAATTGCACCAAGACTGGTACAAATTCCCTATGATGAATGTTATCATGTATATCTAAAATACATCAATAAATGTTTTGCTAAAAACCAAATTGAACCAAGAAGTCTGAGAAAATCTAAACAGACCGGTAGCAAGCAATGAGATTGACGCAGTAATAAAAACACTATCTACCTACTTAAAAAAGCCCTGGTCCCTGCTCAACTTTACTAGATCTTTACAGAAGAACAAACACCACTGCACCTCAAACTTTCCATGTAATAGAAAGAGAAAGCATGCCTCCAAATTCTTTCTACAAAGCAGCATTATCTGGATGCCAAAATCATGCAAGAAATTAACAAAGACATGAACTACAGACTAAAACCTTGATAAATATAAATGCAGAAATTTTCACTAACATTCTTGTAAACAGAAGACAATAGCACATTAAAAAGATCCCAGAAATGCAAGGATGGTTCAAGATACATAAATTAATAAATGTAGTATCTCATATAAATAGAATCAAGAATTTAAAAATCACATCATGATCTCAATATATGCACAAAAAGCTTTTGACAAAATCCAACATTCCTTCATGTTTATTAAGGACCCGTCAGTACAAAACTGGGGGGGGTTGGTATAGGAACCAATTAATAATATTAGTGATCACAGGAAATTAGTGGTGGAATTGGAATTTACTACGGTGTCTAGGCTCTACACGAGAGGCACTGTGACAGGCACTTTAATTTCTTCAGTCTTTACAATTTCCCCATAAGTAGATACTGTACATGAACCTGATTTTTATAGATAAAAAAGTCGTAAATTGTTCAAGATCACCACACTTAAGAGTGCTAAGAAGACTGCTGAATTTGAATACTATCTGAATCCAAAACCCGTATCTTTGTATTATGCCAACAAGAAGGTGAATACTGAATACAGATAACTTTGTGGGGATAGACTGAGGATAGCTTGATGGAAGAAGGAAAAAAGTGAGTGAAGTGACAATTCTGGAAATATTCCACACTGAATGAAAGAAGGTACTTGAATGTTCTAGGGATTAGAAATCCAGGGCATAACAAAGGAAAAACCTCATACAAAACTGGGTAATGAGGACAAAGAACCATCTCAGAATAGGCAAATGTCCTGTTCCAGGAATAGAGATTAGCCTTGAAAGTAACAATAATCTTGTAAGCAAAGTTATTAGATGTGTAGGATAAAATGCAGAATTTCTTTAACCTAATGACATACCTTTCCACAAATTAAACTGCGTATTACAAATGAACAATGTTTCCAAGATGTAGCTTTAAAAATATAAATAATTTAAGATGGAAGAGAGAGCATGATCTTTTTTAAAACCTGAAACTATTAGACAACAATGAAAATGTTATCCAAGGCAGTATCTTACATGTGTGGATTACAGATCATCATACTAAAAATTAGAATAAACATTAAAAACTTTAAAAAACAAAGATAATGGAAAAGTTTCCCTGAAACACTACTTATTTTCAATAAAAGTCAATTTAGTTATTTAAATAAATTTAAAAACTGTGAGCAAATTATTATTCCTTTTCTGGGTATTTATGGCCTATAAAGACATATTCTTTTGTAAACATTTACATTTTAGGAGACTACATCCTGTTTTCCACAGTTGCTTTTCTTATCTACTTTGTTAAGCTCAAAGTTGAATGGATGAAATTCAAATGAATTATAAAGAGAAAGGAGTACCAGGGATTTAGCTCAGTAGTTCCGCTGCCTGCCGCACAAGTGCAAGGTCTCAAATTCGATCCCTGATATTAAAAAAAAAAAAAAAAAAAAAGGCCAGGGACGTAGATCAGTGGCATCACACGCAAGATCCTGAGTTCAATCCTCAGTGCTCCGCCAAAAGGAATCTAGGGAGTGGATTTTTTTTTCAAATCAGGATTTAGATTTGACGCTAGAAAATACAGAACCAAGTTTTAAACTTCTGAATTTAAAACAAAACTATAGTAAAAGACAATGGTTTTACCACTAGGGTTTTGATGATATGTTTCCACTGATGTTTTTTTCTCAAAATAAAAATTGTGCTTTCAGTCTTTGGGAATAAACAAAATCCCCACAAATCTGAAGCATCTTGCTCTCAAAAATAGTACCTTCCTAGCTTTCAAGTTGTATTTTGAGGCTGTTTATTAAGTATTTTTACTCCTTCTTAGTTTAAAATAATCTGATTCAAACACCAAAGTATGTATTCTTTTCCTTTGACTAGTTCCTATGTTACAACTGAGACATTAACAAAAAAAAAGAATGATAATCTCCTTATAGATACAGTATTTTTAGATTTCTATCAAGTGGGGTTGTGCAATATTTGCTTAGTTAATCTTTGTTCTGTGTATTATGATGTTCTTTGTTCTCCTCCACATAGGGGATGAGCTGATTATTTATGTCTTAACAATAGGAGTTGGTGTACCACGGTGAGAACGTTTTTTCCCTTAATCTGAGAGGCAGTCACTAACAAGCTTCAGCGGGGAATGCTTGATGTAAAAACAGTGTGAACCTGTTCCTGGGCTAATAAACTGTTCTTTCTGCCAACAAAAGGAAATCAATTTACAAGTGTAATTAATTTTTAACATGCTCATTATTTTTATACTTTCATAGGTTGGTACATATGTCAACTGATTTATGAAATATCCTATTGTGCTTGTCCTACAGAAGCTTTATGATCCAAAGCTTATTAAATTATTTAAATAAATGAACTTAATATGTGAAATGTCAGTGTATGAATTCCACACAACAAGCACTACATTTAATCTGACATTGGATGATGTGATGTATCAACACCCAACTGCCACTTTGTCGCACACAACAGAGAAGAGGTGAGGGTAGCACATGGAAAAGAAGGGCAAATACTGTCAAAGCAATGCAAAAAGGAAAGTAGATTGCTAGTTTTTAAATATGTTGATATAAACAAAAAGCGAAGTGCAGACTCACTGAGAAACAGCATTTGGGGGATGGACCATGAAGCACAAAAGAGCTAGAGTGCAACATTTTGCATGTAACAGTGCAAAATAACAACCAGTGTGCTTTCAGAGATGAGTGAGCTCATGGGGAACAATGTACAGGATGAATTAAGGAAGCGGCAGAAACTGGAACAGACTTAAAGAGCCTAACAAGAAAGGCTAGGGAATGCAGGTCTGGTTTTGGAGATAATGGAACTATAAAGCATAAGCACAAAAATAAGGCTAGATTTATTTTTTAAGGTTTATGCTGATGCCTGTGCGGAAGATCAGCTAGCCAGACAATGTCTCATGACAGACATATCAGATAGGAAGCTGGTGCAATAGTCAAAGAAATGATGAAGGTGTAGATTTAAGGCAAGAATGGTACAGGCGGAAAGAAAAGAGTAGGTTCAAGTAACATTTCCATTTCCGAGGAAAAACAGACTGTCTTGTTGAGCAACTAAATGGACAGCTCAAGAGAATTTCTCCTTTTAGCTAAACTGGAAACTACAAATTGTTTTCCTAGCACTTAACAATAGGTATGTCACATCGTATATGCTTAGTGCAGGATGGGTGAATAAATGACTAGTTTAAAAATGTAAGGCTAAAACTCCACAGAGCCACAGAGAACGTTTAGGGAATGATGTGGTTCATCACATCGGTGTGTAATACATACGATCATTCAGGTACAATTCGAGTTCAGGCAGCAATTTTGGCAGAGAGCTACAGGATAAGGGACAGAAAGAAAGACTTCCCACCAAATACACAGCATCTGACACGAGGGAAGTACATGAGACAGCTCTAGAGAAACCTAGTTTCCTTTCTGGACTATAGGGCAAGATTACTTTCTATTTTCAGAATTAAAATGCGCTACCACCAGCATGCCTGAAAGTAAGGGAGCAATTAAGCTTCTAAGCTAAAGGCAACTCAGGCTTAGGAACCATAAGTTTTTATCTAGGGAAAAGGACAAGGAGTTTTCTGTAGCATCACGTCCACAAATGGGTAGTGTAGTCTGACTACAAATGGACACGTGGGCCAGTAGGCCAAAAACCCCATTCACTGTGTGCTGGTGAAACTCCCTTCAGCGCCACCATCTGTGTCACCATCTTCTTACCAAGTATTTCTAAATGCAGCACACCATTTCCATAAGGGATTTTCCAAATCATTCATCTCTTAACCTGTTGTTAAAACTTCTTTTCTAATTAAAACAGTCATAAAACTCTATCTAATGTATGGATTTACCTATACAGTCACTATGTTAATAGTGTTGAGTCTCTTACATATATATTTGCAGAATATATACGCACAAACATTTTTTGCATGTTTTCAGCCAAAATAATTTAAGTCAAATACAATTTATTGGTGTTGAATACATTTTCCAAAAAAATGTGTGAGTAATGGATATAAATTTGGCATATTTATTGGATGCAATACGAGGCTCTGAGAAAGGTAGTTATAAAATATTGCCTACAAAAGTAAGGTACCAATGTATTACTTTATACAAAAGTGGAGAGAAAATTTATGCAACTTTCTTATCCCCTAGGCTGTATTTTACATGTCACCCTTAAGCAATGGTTCCATTTTTCTAGGGTTCAGTAAAAATGCCTGCTGCTGGACTGATATATTCACAAAAGCAAAGTGGTTACACTGGAGAAATTTAACACCTGATTTAGGAAAGACTAGAAGAGTAGGGGAAAACACCGTTCTTTTACAAATGAGAATAAGAAAAAACTTTTACCCTGGGGCAGTAGTGTGAAATACATTGTGCTTTTTCTTATCCTTGGTAATGAGTAATATTAGTATTCCTTACAAGAGTGCAGCTACTGAAAATCATAGATCAACTTTATTCTTTTCAATCATAAGGCATCCCAAACCAGTTTTTAAAAAATCTCCCGAAAACAGACACCTTCGGCAGAGTTGTTTGATGGCAGAGTAGTAATACATCCACACCGGGGGGAGCAGGAGATTTGAGAATCTCATTTACTGCACCAGTGGAGGCTGAGCATCATGGCGGTGATGCTCTTAGCTGCTAGGGAAGAGCAGGCCTCTTTCAAATAGCATCCCTGCTGACCTATTCATCAGCAGAGGAGGCATTAAGGCTCCTTTACCATCCTTGGAATGGAATGCCTCCCAATCTCAATTGTGGCTACAGAAAAACATAGTAAGATTATTAGAAAACGTTAGCATTGGAAGTATTTTTCTGTCATTTACATAAATTACCTTAGTGAATCAATGAGATGCTTTCAAAGCAAGTTTTTTTTTTTGGTACCAGGGATCGAACTTGGGTCCTTGGGCTTGCGAGGCAGGCGGCAGAACCACTGAGCTACATCCCCGGCCCTACATAAATTACCTTAATAGCATCAAGTATTTCAGCTGAGTATTACTAAGACACTGGAATGCTGGTACAAGACAAAGGAAGGACAGAGAAATTACAGAAGACTAGCTCTTCGAATGTCTAATACTCCAATACTGCAGGTTTTTTTTTTTAAAGAAAAATTGTCCCTTTTAGCCCCCAAGTTTAATGTATATAGAGATAATATTCAGACTCAAATTACTTTATATGAATATCTTATAGCTATTTTTCAGGATGATACATTTTATACTGCTCAAATTCTTACTAATCAGTATGTTATTAGTATTTTATCAACTATGATTTCTAATATTATGTGACTAGCAGTTAACAAATGTAATCACTCTTTGTAGGAACACTAACAACTATACTGTTATACAACATGCAAATTAAGTAAAAAGGTTATTTGCTTGAAGTGTTTGGGGTTAAAAATATGAAAGAATAGTCTGAATACTATATATACAAGAAAAATAAAAGTAATGGATAATTTATTATGAAGTATTTGAAATATAACAACACAATTTTTTAAAGAAAGTCATTCAAACAGCTTATAACAGGCCACATACAGTAGACTGCTTATTTGCTCATTACTTAAGTTCCAAGTGTTAATATTTAACAAGGTGTTAACAAAACTTAGTTAGGACACAGGTATCACACATTATTGCTCCAAATACTAAATTCAAGGCTTATCACAAGGAAAGTCTACATAGCAAATTTGTTATCACTTGCTATAAGACAAACAACTAAGTTATCAAGGATTAAGTTCTACTAAAGCAACCCCCCCCTAAAAAACCCAACAAAACCCAAAACTTTATTTTTTATTTACTGTTAAGTATTTAAATACTAAGCAGTTATAATTCACTTTGAAAGTTTGGGTATTCATTCTTCTGCATATTCCTGTCCTGAGTAAATACACACACTCAACATTAACCTAACACAAGCTACAATCTGATACCTGCACCAGCACAAGGGAAAGGGTGTGAAAGCCAGACTATTTTCTTCCCTTCAGTATCATCTTTCTAACACAGTAACTGAAATGTAGTAGATACCCCCCCCCAAAAAAAATTGTTAAATAAAAATTTAAGCAGAGAAAATGATAAATTCCAACTGGGAAAAAAGAGATAAAGACTGAATTTAAAGGTTGAATGAAATTGTTTTTAATTTTTAAGATACTACAATTAAATAAACATTAACAAAATCTTTACTTTAAAAAACTCAAAACAGGGCTGGGGATTTAGCTCAGTGGTGCTGCTGCCTGCCTTGCAAAGTGCAAGGACTGGAGTTCAATCCCCAGTACCAAAAAAACAAAAACAAAACAAAACTCAAAACAACAAATAGTGTATTTCTACCTGTATTTGAAGAACAATGCCACGCAAGGACTGGAGTTCAATCCCCAGTACCAAAAAAAAAAAACAAAACAAAACTCAAAACAACAAATAGTGTATTTCTACCTGTATTTGAAGAACAATGCCACCAATCTGGCTTCAGCTCAATAAAATGTTAGCTACTCTTAACAAGTATAGTAAAACATCTTTCTAGCGTGATGGCGAATTAGAGATGAAACATCTGCTTCAAGAAACTGTCACAGATAGAATAAGTAAATTATCACTTTGCTTTCTGATTCATGATAAATTCATTTGGAAAAAATAAAATACCTGACATATATCCCATTTATCCCATAAAATCAATACCTAAATGAATAGAAAGCTTAGGGTTGCAACCTCTGTGAGATGACTGACTTGTGATTAAAAATTTAACTCATGCAAAAAGCAAATCCAAATATATCATACCCTGATACATACTGTGCATGAGTCCAAAAGCAGAGAAAGTAGAAATTAATACATATTTTTTAAAAAACATACTTGTATATTAGCCTGTGATCCCAAAGACTTTTTTTATTTATGCTCACATGAATAAAAATAAATTTAGAACAGTAAATTTAAATTTTTTTCTTAGTAAGCCAACCATATATAAAACCTCTCAGAAATCACCTATTACAGAAACATTTAATGCATAAGTATGGGAAATAAAACTATTTTTTAACAGAACTCTGCTCCTTTTTTACTGTCCAGCTGTTTTCTTGTTATTAATTTAAATATATTTTCTAATAAAATAGCATTTAAACCTTTTGAATGGCAGAATTACAGTGAATTATCTGGAAAACTTAGTTTTCAAATTGTTGATTGGTAAAATTAGATTAAAAATTATACAATATAAAAAGATGTATAATTAAACACTCCTTTAAAAACTTTTTTCCTTTAAAAAGATAGTATCAAAACCTATACCAATGGGACCAGGGATCTAGCTCAGTGGTTCCAGTGCTTGCCTCGCAAGTGCAAGGAACTGAGTTTGATCCCTGGTAGCCCCCTCAAAGAACTGTACCAACGAAGGCCAGGGATTTAGCTCAGTAGTTCTGCTGCCTGCCTTGCAAGTGCAAGGACCTGAGTTTGATCCAAAAAAAAAAAGGACAAAACCTATACCAATGATTTTAGATAAATTCTTCAGCATATTTTTTAAATTTTTATTTATTTTCTTTTAGTTTTTTGAGACAGGGTCTCACTATGTAGTTGAGACTGACCTGGAACTCACTATATAGCCCAGGCTGGTCTCAAACTCACAGTGATCCTCCTGCCTCAGCCTCTCGAGTGCTGGGATTACAGGAGTACGCCACCACGCCTGGCCCAGCAATTTTATTCTTATGAAAAAAAATTAAGCAATGTAGTTTAATACTGCATTTTCAAATAACTGTTACATTTGACAGTTTTTCTACTCCTGTTATCTTCATGTAACTATAAGATGAAGGCAAGGATAAGAAAAATCCAAAACTATATGAAGAATAAAACAAAACAAAACAAAACATTCAAAAATTTCCAACGAGTTATCATTTTTCCTCAAAAGAAAAAAAAAGCATAACTGGTTTAATACACTTCCGGAAGAAAAGTAATTTAGTGTATGTCTTTTAAAGATGGTCTCCAAAATCTTATCTGATCAAACTAAAAATCTGTAAATTTTATATATGTCCATCTTATCCATTACAAAAAAGACAAAGGAAAGGCGGAAAAAAACCCCAGAATTAATACTTTGTCATTCAGGCACATATTGAAAAGCTACATCTATTTTGAGTAAACATTTTTAAATCATCCATGAATATTATTTCAAAATTATAGTAAAGACAAAAATTGTGTTAAACTGAAATGATCTTAGTCTTAAAAATTTTTAAATCATATTTTCAATCATGTTCAATAAATCTGATCATTACATGAACTTAAAATGTTAGATGTGCTATCTGTATTCACATATTTGTAAGACAAAGGCATTAAAGAATAAAAGTTTATCTAACATTCAATAAAAAATAAAGAAATTTGGAAGAATACCAACCATAATATTACTATCATGAGTCTGATCATTATTCTCAATTAAAGTTTTAATAAACTTAAATCTTCCTTAAATTATTTTTATAACTTCATTACAGAACAGATTTAAATGAAGTGTAACAGAAGTACACTTTTCTTTCCAGCTAATTTTAAATGTATACATAGTATATGACCAATTTCTTACATGTGAAAAAATTTTAAATTATTATAAATCCTTCAAATAGTTGTGTGTAGATTAAAGGATCAGAAAAATAATAATTACCATCTTATATCAATACATCCCAACCAATTAACAAAATTATTTCCTGGTAAAAAATATTCATGCAATACAATTCCTTACCAATCTTATTTATATTTTCATGAAAGTCTATACCTACACTATTAAATATGTTCAGGTAATTTTGCCTTCATTTAAATAAACCAATGTATCAAATTAAAATTTTCTAGAAATATCAACTTTAACAAGTTAAGCTGCTTTCCTAGTTCTTAAAGCTACAACGCAACAATGTTGCCATCTGGTGTTCATATCAAATAAATAAGCACTTCCAATAGAAATGTATTTTTATTGGTCAATTAAAAAACTGATGGGTGAATGAAAGGCAAAATAAAAATAAAAGTCACTGGAAATCAATGGAAAGGAAAAGATAAAGCAAGTGAGAGAAGTATCCTCTTTTTGGATGATTTCTGCCACTTTTTTTTTTTTTTTTTTTTTAAC
>NW_022900916.1:8826745-8868621 GCF_012274545.1 Fukomys damarensis
TTTTTTTTTTTTTTTTTTTGAACACAGTATACATTTGATTTTCTTGGATACTTCATCGACCAAACAAAAGTAACAGCCAAATTTTATGCCTCACTGTATTTGTCATTCATTTTTATCCCAAATCAGAATTACCAAGTGCCTAACATGATTAAAACTATATAAGCAAATTCACTGATAGCAGTGTTTTGATTGTAATGACGAGATAAAGAATGAAAATGTCAACTCCAGATGCCAAGACTGAAAAGAATTTACCATCATTAATAGATAAAGACATATTTTGGGCCATAGTGCTTTCTTAATTATATTACTGGGATTGATAAAGCCATAAAGACTGGTGACATTGCTCATAGTCAAAACCCTAGAGAAACCATAAATTTCTAAATCAGAAACCTGCCATTGTTTGTAATTGCTTTTTTTCTTCCAAAGGATAAAACTGCTTTAAGAGTTTATTTCTAAAAGAGAAAATGTTCTCTGTCAACCTAAGGAGCAGATGCAAGGCACCGACGCATGATGTATGGTGGTGGTGGTATTATTATGCTATTAATCCTAGCACTGCGACTGCAGGGATCACAAGGACCACTAACACTGTAACACAACCCATAATCTCATCAACCAAACCAGTGTGACAATTCCCGAATGTGTCTGTTTTTCTTAGTTCCATACCTTTGGTCTCCTTTTCCTCTCTTCCTAAATCTCTAATCTAACTAAACTCTTATTCGAGGGAAATATGATGTCGGCTGGTTTTAATATATTATGTTTTCTTTTTATTTGTCCATTTTCATTCCTATACAATAAATATGTATCGCTTATATAAACCAGAAATATTTACAAAACAACAACAACAAAAAAAATCCCACTCATTTCAACAGCCAAGCCCCAGTTTTCTTTCATTTGACTGTGAAGTCTTCCTTTCGTTCTGCCTAACCCTGACGTGGTCTCTTTCTGCTCCATGGGTCCCACCAGCGGCATTTCACATTCATCTACAGCCTTTTAACATTATTTCTATGGACATTTTCCTCCCAGGTTGGTTGTAAGATCCTTATAGGAAAAATATACTATTTTTTGGGTATCCCACAAAGGTAAATTTTGGGCACATGAAAAATAGAATCTCATGTGATACTCTTCCTGTTCTGTATAGAAGCATCCTCTCTCACTTTCCCAGGCTTTCATTCTCAAATACTTGCTCATGAAAGTCATGAAATACTTGTGAAAGTCAGAAATAGGTCTTTGACCTATTGTGAGGATCAAATGCTTATAATAAAGATTATAATATTTGCTATTTCAGAGTTACTGCAACAGAACAAAACAAAAACCTTTTCTATTATTATAGAAAGCTAAAAACATTAAGTTTGACTAAAGACTAGTTTTAGACAAAATATTTTTTAAAATGAGAGAAAATTAATTTAACACAGGTTAAAAATGAATTAAATTAAAATTATCAACATTATAGCTCTACCTTAGATCTCTGTAGCTATTTATGTAGCAAAACAACTGACTGGATTTTTTTTCTTTTTTTTGGATTTTTTTTCAAGGACACAATAAATGTAGAAATGCTGACTTATAGAAAAATGATATTATTTTTGTTACTTCAAGTCTTCTATGAATGAATTAAAAGCTTCCATCACATAATAGACTACAAAGTTTAATAACAATCCTGGGACCAAATTATTCATAACGAGTCAGCTAAAATGTCAATTTTATTTACCTGTTTCTCAACCAAAAATTAAACACATAAAAAATGCCTCATAATAAAATTTTTACTTTAAAAAAGCCTTTTTCTATTTTTATGCTTTTGCTGCCACCTAGCGAAATTTTGAGAAATTAAGCACATCAATCTGCAAAGTACTTAACACAAGAAAAAAAGAATATTGTAGATTACTGTTTTTAAGTAAAATTTTAAAATTTGTTTTCATTGAATTATATTTACACAATATCAATACAAGCCACCTGTTTATGTAGGCAGCAGATAATCAGACTGAATAGTGAAGAAAAAGAGCCAGAAACATTAAATTGCTTTTGTCATCATTATACTTATAAAATATGCAACTTTGGTGATTATCCACAAAGATTATATATTTAGAATATTCAATTAAAGTTGTCATTTGCTATCATAAAGGATCGATCCCAGAACTCCCTGGAATATCAAAATCTGAGGACACTCGTCTCTTTCTAAAAGTGTAGTACGTACACATAACCTGTACACATCCTTTCCTATACTTGAACTCATCTGAAGATTACTTACACAGTAATGTAAATGCTATAAACCCTTGCAAATATATGTTATACTGCACTGTTTAGGGAAGTGGTGGTGAAACAATGGCAGGCATGCCACAGCTGGAGGGCTGTTATCACTGAAAGTTGGTTTCCCATCACTGGTTTAGGAAATAATGACAAAGACAGAGTCTGTACCTGCTTAGTATATAAGCAATATTTTCAACTGTGGTTGGATTCAGAACAAACACAGAAAGTCAACTACTTACCAAGAAAACTATTCAGTAAGCACATGCCAACTATAACTACTGTACCACTTGAAAAGGGCTAAAAGACAACACCAACCTACAATTAAGCTCACCTGGGAGAAGATATTTGCTGTTGGAGCCACTCTGCTGTCTACTATACTATATAATATTGCTAATAATCGGTCTAATGGAAACGGTTTTGGTCCAAGGAGATGATTGCTTGTCTGTTAAAAACAAAAAAATAATAAAAGAAAATGGATTTTTTTCCTTATACGTAGCTTCTCACAGCTTCTATGGTACAAACTCTACTGCTCAAAATTCTCCACCTTCTACCAAGAGAGGCAACAGTGGTTTGGATGTACCAAGTACAAGTGACTGAACATTTAAATGCTCTTTCACCAATTCTAACTTTGTCTCATGCTCTTATCTTCAAAAGTATTTAGTGCCTTTAATTTCTGTGTTTTTCCAGATTCTTCAGGTGAAATCAGCTTGGTTTGGGGCTTCTGTTAGCAATCTCTCATCTCTATCTACTACATGATTCCAAATTTGGAGGCTTCCTCATCTGCCTAAGCCTTAAGAGTTCCCCTCCTTTTATTTCTTAAATGTCATTTTTGTGGGTGCTTCAAAGTGCAAAGGAGAAATATATCCATATTTAATCAGCTATGTTTTCACAATTCAGGGTGATTTTTTTTTAAAATCAACTGAGTTACTAAAAAGACTGTCAACTCAATTTCATCAAGATGAAATTGAGCACCAGCTCACTTGAATATGCCTTCAATCACTATACTCAGCAAAATACTATTAAAACTTTAAATGGTACAGCATTTACACAAATAAGCCCATATTTGCAAAAGACTAATATATATCCATTCCCTATGTTATCTTGAATTCACAAATTTCTACCATTATAGAGAATTTAAAATGCAAATACCTTTTCATGTTTCTTCAGAAAGTTGGTTTTCTTGATTTTCCCATGATGCTGCAATTAAGGAAAATAATTCTTCACTAAAAAACAGTTTGTGTAAAGCATGTCATATAACACTTAGACTTTAAATACTTTACTCATCAGCTTGTTTATATGAGACTTCAATATTTTAAGCTGACAACTTAAGACTTGGATCTGATTTCTTTTGTATGTAACAAAAAGATTTTAAAATAAAATAGAGGTAAAAGAATTAACTATTGATTTAGAACTGCATGTTTAAAACAGTTCTAGAAAAGCAGAATTTCCACAGTTAAACAGGTCTTTATTAATCTTTTAAAAGAGGATGGCAATTCACAAACTAAATATTGACCGAGAGCACTTAGTAGTTAGACATTCAGGATTCGGGGGTTGGGGGGGCAGTGGCGGTGGGCGGTCTGTCTTGGCCATCAAGAGACTAAAGAGTAGGAAAACAGATGACAAAGAAAAATAAATTTATTATAAAATGTAAGTCTAATGAAGAAAGTAAAACACCACATGAAATAGTAAACAACAAAGAAAGTCTACTTGACATAGGTGAAACAGAGAGGAACATTCTGAGAGGGTAAATGAAACCTGAAAGATGAAGAGAAGCTTTCTAAAATGACGAAACACATACCAAGACCTTAAGAGGTCAGAATGTTCTGAGGAAATGAAAAGGCTTCAGACTGCAACTTATAACTGATTTCTTCTGTTCCATAAAACTAGCTACTTTCTTTCTAATTTCACTTCATGATCTTAATTTAAAGCTGTTAGCAAATGAGTCCCCAAAACACATCTACTTTATTATTCTACTCTCTGCCCTTTGGAAATTTACAGGTGTTGAGAAATTTCAAAATACTGTGTCATTTCTCACACAGAATCCCTATAGATACCAAAATCCAAGGACACTCAAGTCCTTTGTAGAAAATAATGTACTAGTTACACATCTACTGCATACTTTAAAAGATCTATGTATTACATACAATACCTAGTACAATGCAAATCCAGGAAAATAATTGGTATAGCACACTGTTAAGGGAATGACAGGAAAACAGTCTGTTTCAGTACAGATGCAATAATTCTTTAGATCTTCAGGTGGATGAACCTACAGATGTGGAATCTATGCACAGTAAGTCCCAATTATGAACATTCAAGCTGTAAACTTTCACAGGTATACGGTAAAAGATTCACAGTTATACTATATAAGCCTCGCTTTGTCAGATTACAAATGAATCTGACTTATATACATTTTCCTGGAACAGAACTCATGTGTAAATTGGGGACTTACTATAGACAAAAGACAACTGTATTTCTAAGATCTTCAAAAATAAAATAAAAAGAAGTATGTTACTATTACCTTAAGGAAGAACCTCTTGTCAGTTCTTGCTGGGTTGTATGAAGCAAGATATGCAGCGATAAGAATAAACTTAGAGTAATACGGAAGCTCCACATGAGTGTACGCTGAGAGACCTACACAACAAAGCATTTCTGTGAAGGTTTTATCAGGCTACGCTAGGTTTTAAACATTTCTTCTCATTTACCTTTTGACTGCCATATGATAAATACAGAAAAGGATCTACTCTTTGAGCTTAAAGTGCCATCATGATGACAACGACAGTAATGGTAATACTAAACATTATTACTAACATGCTTTGTTCATTTTTGCTTGTCCACTCCCATTCTAAATTCAACTCATTCTTCCATTAAACTCTGTATTCTCTATTAAATTTTCTTTTCTGCTTCCCTACATGCCCAAAATAGAAAACTACTTCTACTATAAATTCCTATTGTGTATTTCAAGTATATTTCATGTAATATTACATCTTATGACACTTAATTACACTTTTAATCCTATATTGAATGACAGTTTGTTCGTTCTCTATTTTGTTCTCTTTATTGTCATGCACCTACAAATAATTAACAAATGAATACATAAGACAATCCGTCAAACACTAACGATTCTTAAGGGAAGAGATGGAAGCTGATATTTACAGATTATCTATGTGTCAAGACACTGTGCAAGTTGCTTTACTTAAGGACTACTTTAAATCTTCACAGTAACTTAAAGCTACATATTCTTCCCAAATTACAAATGAAGAAACTGAGATTCAGGGCCATGCAGAAAGGAGCGCAGGTCAATTAGTGTTATATTTGTAAAAATTGAATCATTTTTTCTTCTGCCATTCATTATACACTTGGAAATCATAAGCAGATTTCAGAAACCAAAGCAGAACTGCAATACCATCCTGTTTCATACCATATTCCCAAATATCAATCACTGACATTCAAAGCAAGAAAATTTTAAATATTCACTAATTTTTTAAAAAGTAAAATCAGTTCTATTTGGGCTGTACCCAAAGTAACTTTCTTTAAAACAAAACCATAATACTTTGAAAACATAACCACCTAAGTACAACTCTAAACTGAATTAATATATAATTGGATTGTATTCCATATTCATGAAATATATACATATTGATGTGTGATATAATTGAACTGTTTTAATAAAAGCACTGAAAGAAATATAAATTGCTCTACTTTCATATGATACAATCCAACATATAGAAAACAGAAAACTAGGAAAGCAAGAAAATCCCAAATTCAAGGCCAACCTAGGCTACCTGGTGAAATGTTGCCTAAAAAAATGAAACCAAAGAAGAAAACACAAAACTGGTGTTCAGTTAAAGGAAAATCATTAATCAAAATATGATTCCACCTTATAAATACTCTTTTATAACACTACTAACTGTTCTTTGTATTAACCTTGGTATCAGTAATTAATGTCTCTGATAACTCTTCAATATTTTAATACCTTTTAGTTGTCCTGGATCTGTGTCATCTTTCTGTAGCTTTTCCCACTGAGAACTTAAAGAAAATAGAAGAAAAATTGACTGAAAATATGATAATAAATATGCTATACTTAAAACAGATCTTTTCAAAAAAGTAAAAATTTAAATTTATTAACAAAATAAAAACAAAATAATAACATGCAAATGTATATAATCATTTGGCACATATATACAGCAATATAGACACTATAAATGCCCAGACGTTAATTTTTAATAATCTTTTATTTTGATCATAACTGTAAAGCTATCAAAAAGTACCAGTACCACCATTCAGTAAAACTCCCAATGTTCTAGTTACCATGTTAGATATAACTGCTATACACCATTTCTAAACTTTACAACAATCCCTTCAAGTAGATATGATCACATCAGAGCAGTGAGGCCCAAAAGTTAAGTTCTCAAGAGTACCTAGACAGACAGCAGTGGAGCTAAGAGATGCCCCTTTGCAGGATGCCTGCAGAGTTCATGCTATTTTAATCACCCCACCTGGGGTGGACAATAAAAACTATTAACAGCCAAAATATTAAGAATACGAAGTGATTATGACATGATAAATCAAAACGCACTATGGTAAAATGAAACAGACCAGGGAAGAAAGAAGTTTAACTTTATGACTTTGAACAAATCATTAACTTTCTCATCAAATATATACAGCAGTTAGATACAATGATATATAAGGATACTTTCAACTCTAAGACTCTCCTACAAGGCTTATAAAATGTGGACTTGAAAGTAATGCCAAATTAGAACAATTAAATTAAAACCCTACATTTTGAAAAATATGTAGGCATGGCTGAACATTCTGAAACTACAGCAAAGTGAGAAGTATTATGGGTCTGATATAGCAAGTTGATTTTAAAAACAGATCCTCTATCTTATAACTGAATAATGTATTTCATAGATTATATGGCATTTTCATGATTTTTCTTAAGTGCAAATGAAAATAAATTTTTATCAGTTACAGCTTTATAATCTGACTTCTTTCTAACTAGTTTAAATTGAGATTTTTCTTATATATAACAATTGCCCATTTAATGTGATTTGTTGTTAAAATTGTCACAGGACAACCAGAAAGCAGGAGACTTAACATTTACTAAATGTCCATTATGAATACAGTTAAACATCAATCTAATCCTTATGAATTTATGAGAAAGATAATGTCATTTCTCATCTCTCTCGCAAATAGTAAAACTGAGGGTCACATGATCTAACTAATTTGCCTGCGACTGCCAAGCTGCAAGTGGTGGAGGCAGCACTTCTACTGATACCCTGATTAAAAAGGGCAGGTACATTTCAAATAAATGTATGTGTGCGAATGATCATTTCCAAAGATAATTCAGAATTACAATCATGGTATTAACAGAAGCAGAATAGGTCAGAATCTTAAGATGAACCAGGGCACATGGGGGGGAGTTCTGCCCCAACTGCTTATAGAAACTACAGAACCAACATATATTCCCAACAATAGCTTGCTAAGTCAGGATCTAGCATCCTATGGCTTTTCCGTTTTATTTATTCTGCTTGTCCCACTTGATTAATAACAATTAGAAAATATGAAATATGTGAGATATTTTGAATTTAGTAAATTGTATTACACATGGGTAAACAGGGGTTGGTAACAGGGAAAATGAATGAGTTGTTTATCATGGAACAATTCAAACTCCCCCAAATGGAGCAGTAGGCCAGTGTTAGAATGCCATTTTCTCACTTCCAAAGAATCTCACTGGTCTTTTATGTCACATTCTGAATTATTCCAAAACCCAAACATTTTTAAGTGCTGATATGATACTTAAACGGCTTTAGGTTTTGGAGTATATCAGATTTCAGATTTTTGGATCAGGGACACTCACCAGTAAAGTATATGCAAATATTTCAAAATCTGAAAAACATCCCAAATCTGAAATACTTCTGTTCCCAAGAATCCCGGATAAGTGTTAATCAACCTGTAGCACAGAAACTAAAGAGATGAATTACCTTGATATTTCCCTGAGGTAAACAGTCTGCATAGCTTTCTTCAAATGAGGTTCAATATTTTTCCACAGTTTGCGAGTGTCACGTTCACTTGCTATCCGACAGGAGAAAATGTCAATAATTTAGATCTTACTTATTATTATTAACACATGTCTACGTTCCCTGTGTGGAGTTGGTGCACGTACATTACACATCTTAATTCCTCGTTTCATCCCCTCTCCCTCCATCTCTCGATCTCCTTCTCATTTGAGAAAGATTGCCCTACTTCCTTTTTTTCTCAAAAGAAATAATAATAAGGAAAGTTTCATAGTTACCTTCCCCTTTAACGACAGGTTCACAATATTTAGGAAAATTAAGTACTGCCTGTAAACAAGAAGAGAGAGAAAGAAGACAAAAAATATACCTCTATCACAGATTCACTTTTCAATTAAATTTTTATTAAAATTTAAACTATTTTATAAGTAAAATGTAACTTATAGCGCATGACTACATAAAATAGCAAAGATATCAATGATTATAGTAAAACCTGTAGAATATTGACTAATTCCTAATTAATATATTACATTATGAATAAAGTATAATTTATACTTTAGATCATAATGATGGTTTGTAGGACCATAAAGCATTTAAGAAAAAAACATTAAGCCCAAAGAATTAACCTGTTATTTTCTAAAATCTAAACATTGCCATAAACATCATCAAAGTCAATATGACTCCAAGTATTTGGGCTGACAGCACTACCTGAGATTATAATATAACCAAGAAAAGTTTTGGCACTGTCCTGGGTGTAGTAAACAGAATCTCTGAGGATAAGTCCCAGAGACCTATGTCTAACAACCTCTCTAGAAAAATCAGTATGCTATAAACGAAGGAGCACTAAGTAATCTTAACTGTCCAGCAGTCTTTCACAAATCAACCCAGAATTCTACTGAAAGTAGGTCAAGCTACTTGGTTTGGATATCATTTATTAACGTTAATTTGGTACAAGTATCTTCTATTGAAATATTTCAATAATGGGACCTAGAGAAAAGATATACATCATACATAGCTACGTAACATCAAATTAAGGAGATAATATTAAGTGTAGAGAGGGATGAAAGTTTTGGCCAACTGTTTCACCTTAGTTTTAGATTTTCCAATCTAAGCACTGGACAGTGACACCTGCTATCATAATATTAACAATAAGAGGTAAATAGTTCAGCTGAGTCAAAATATGCTGTTATTCTTTTTGGCCAAAACATTGAAACACATGTTAAATAACTTATAAGTAACAGTAAAAAGACCAAAAAATGTGCCAAGAGAGAATCCTTTACTTTGAAAGTAACTGTTTTCTAACCCTAAATATACTATCTTAGTTTTTTGTCACATGAAAAGATCTTAAGTACTGCTTCTAAGTGAGAAATCAAACACTCTTCTCTCCTTGCTTTCTACAATTAAAGTAAAAAAAGTCAAAGAAAAATCAAACATGATCATTTTTCAAACTGCTTGTGAAATACTAACAAATATTTTAAAATTTTAAAAAATTTTAAAGGTCATATACAGAGTTAATTGGTTTATGAAATATCTATAACTAAAACTTCTTACTGTACTCAAATCCATCTAGACTCTAGGCTAGTCACTACATACTTAAAACCTGAAAGAGATATGTAACAAAAGTTAACAAAAAGATGTAAAACTGCTTAAGTTTTTATAACATTCTATTAGTCACTTGATTGTAATAAGAGTTCTACATTTTCTGCAACTAAAGATTAAAAAAAAGCTACACCCCTAAAGAAGACTAAAAAGACATTGCAACTAAAGTTGAATATTTGTAAGTTTTCTTACCAGGTCAAAGTATTCACTAACCCACACATATCACCCCCTTTATGGATTTTATCATCAAAGGTCATATCCAAATTTCTAGAATATATTTTCATCTTCTAGCCCATCTCAGTGATTTCTATATGGAAAACTATTAAAGTATTAAAATACATATACATATGTTTATTACTGCAAAATGCTCACTCACCAGATGTCTGAGCTCTTTCAAATCCCGACACACAGTGTAAAAAACTCCAAGAAGAATATTAATGTAGGCAGCATAGAAATCAGCTGAATACTCTGGAGGGTGATCGTGGCACAGGATCTTCTGAAGGCTCCCTGTGCACAGGACACCGATTAGTTTACAATGATTAACATAGTACCTGAACCTGATCTTCGAGGATTTTCTAACAAAGGTTTAAAAAACAGATACCCAGGCCCAGCAATAAAGCATACTAAAACTGTTACAAGATTAGAAAAGTGTGATTTTGTGACACAGAAGTATATATTTGTCTTTGTTCCCAGCATAATCTAAAATCTCAAGTGAGCAAATGAAAGGACTAATTTTTGTAACACTTCCAGACACATCTGAGTTTTAATAATGAGGTGACCCTCACTGGGCCCCTAGACAGCTGAAGAATGGGAACTGGATGACAAAGGCTCTACCCCTTCACCTTCAGGGAGAAAGGGCTGGAGACCCAGTTTCTCCCCACTGGCAATGACTGGATCATTCATGCCTATATAATGGAGCCTCCATCAAAGCCCGAGGGCTGGCGTAGAGACAGCGTCCAGGTTGGTGAAGGCAACCACATGCTGGGAGGAGCAACACATGCCCATTTCACTGAGACAGAGGTTCCCATGCTTGGGACCCTTCATCTGGCTGATCACTTATGTCCTTAACAACATGATTTATAAGAAAATGGCAATAGTACATGAAATGCTGAGTTCTGTGAGACATTCTGGCAAATTACTGTTCTGAAGGAGGGGGTCAGAGGAACCATCAGTTTACAGCCAGTTTTCAGAAGCACAGGTAAAAATTTCGTACTTACAACTGGCATTTGAAGTGGGAACAATCTTGGGTATCAGACCTGTGGAGTCTGCACTAATTCCTTAGTTTCAGAAGTAAATGAACTGTGTGGACAGTTGGAGAACTGTCCACTCAGTGTCTGGACCATTGGAGAACCATTTGCTTCAGTGCAGGGAAAAGCCGACACATTTGGTATCACAGTTTTTTCAGTAGAAACGATTCAGAAAATGTAACACAAATTTTAAAGCTCAAGTTAAAAAAATGTACTAATGTTCTAAAAAGAATTACTAAATAGTGCATAAGTCACACATAAAACAGTATTTAAGGAAAATTTCAAGAAAATCTATTTGTAAAATCAGTATCAAAGGTAAAAATAATAGATTCTAGTTTTTCTGTTAAATCAACTAGAAAAAAAGGGTAGAAAAAACTATCACTATACTAAAAATTATAATGATCTTCACTTTTCATAAAAAAAATTTTGAAAATTTTAAAATAACCATCCCTGATACCAATGCTTACTTTGTCAGCCCTCCTTTCATAACATATTTTTACCTACAATTTTGGTATCTTTATTTCTTTTCCATTCTACTGCAAGTTCTTTAGATAATATTACATGTTTAGTGTTCTAACATTGTATTTTATCTTGCTGAAAATATATTAGGAGCACAGTTACCATTACGGAGAAACAATTATCTATTACTCATAATTTCCCAGTTATCATACATGAATTAATTAGTCATTTACTCCTATAGCACTATCCTCTGAACTTCTGGTGCTAGGGTCTCCTTAGACTTTAGTTAAAAATTCTTTGAATATCAATAATACTTTAAACCTAGTTCTAGACGATACAGATCTTTGCAGTAATTACAGGTAAAAACTTCTAGGAGGTTCTGATTCTGTCCATTTCCTTTTATTTATGGTTCCCATTAAATAAGCATTTTAACCATGCTCAGTTCTTGATTTTAATCTTTCATGCCTGATAATCATTTAGATATACTACAACTGGAAACTCAAATAGCATATACTGACTACCAACAGAGAGAGCAGAGATTAGAAATACCTAGGTTTAGGGTATTTTAAATACAGTTGACAAAAAAATATTTCAAAGCCTAGTTTCATCCTTATCCTGGGGGGATACTAGGGAAAGATAGTAGAATGGCATTCTTCTTCTTATTTTTATTATTAAGTTTATTTATTATAGCACTAGGGATTGAACCCAGGGTCTCATGCTTGCTGTGCAAGCACTCTACCACAGAGCGACATCTTCAGCTGGGAACTGCATCTTTATATCAAAAACACTGAAAAAAAAATATACAAAGTCAAAACTTGACTGTGGGGTCTATGCATTTCTGCATTCTGACAGCAAACTTTAAATATGATGCCACTACATTTTCTTAAACTATGCACAGGAAAATATTTGATACACTTAGAATTTCTAAAATGTACTTTAAAACTTCAATACATATAAATGATAAGAGATACTAAGTAACTGGATAAATGGAAGGAAGAGAGGAGAAAAGATGGATAGGCAGACAGATGAAAATACAAAGGTACAACAGATGGTCTATAAATGCGTGGAGGAGGAAATCTGGAGAACATATACATTCACTCAGACCACACTCCTGGGCATTCCAGCTTAGATGTTCATTCTGTGAGCATCTGTATAGATAACCCATTCAGGTAATCTTCAATATTCCATAAGAAAGCTGGTTAGACATTGCCATTGGGCCATTTTAGCCCTGACAATCACCCTGTAACAATCAAACCCCTACTACATTGATTTAAGAGTAGTCCAGCCTCTCTGGAACAGACTACAGGCAGTATTTCAAACAGGTAAGTCATGCTAGATCTAACAGACTAGGACCATTCAGTGTTGGGAAAAAAAAAAAAATCCCATTTCTAACAGAAAATTTGTAGTAAATGGAGGGAAAGAGAAACTTTCTGATGAATCTCCTGGTACCTTAAAATTTCACTTTCAAAGAACAGTTTAATATACAAAGAAAAGCCATGGTTCAATATAAATAATGCAGTCCCAGAAAAAAAAAGTTTGTAGGGGGTGAGAGAGGGATGACAAACAAAATATTTAAAGAAATAATAGCTAGAATTTTTCTAAGTTGTATGAAAATATATATGAAGACTTTAAAAAATCTCAAGCAGAATTAACAATGAAAGATTTTTTTTCTTGCCTTTTTATTTCAGTAAAGTCAAAATAATATTATGTAGTTCATAAGAAAGGTGTAAAATGCTGGAAAGCATCAGCACACAGGTTGTGAAGTAGGGAATTATAAACACTGATATTTTCATATCTCAACATAGTCTGACTGACACAGTGTCTGTGCCAAAAGCTTCAAATGTATTATAATCTATCTAAGGAAAAACTACATAACCAAAAGACAAGGGGTCTGCTGGTGGCAAAGACCAGAAAACAAGAGTTCTTCTGCAGTGGGTCTTTTTGCCAAAACTGCTGGGCGATGTGTTCTAGGCATCAGACAGAGCATCCCGAAGTGCACTGCAAGCGTTAAGTTTAGCACTGCGGGATGAAATTAACCAAGCCCACCCTTCACCCTGGTTTCACACTCACTCACTCACTCTAACCACAGATTGGTTGATCAGCTCGTGTTTCTTTCTTGAATGGCTTTTTATCTGATTATAATATTTATGCCTTTTAAAAAGCTTGAAACATAAAACTGGTTAATCGATTTAAGAGGGCTTCATTATTATATATTTTTTAAAAACCCGTTATCCTACATTGTAAAATTAATCACAATGTTGTTATCCTCATTCTCCATCTATGCTGCTTTGTGCCTTTAAAATTTTTTTAATCAAATTATACAATTACATACTTTAACTTCACCATGATGTAGAGAACAAACATTTTAATAATTACTTAACTTGCCAATATTTTTCAGTATTTAAAAATGAAACAGAAAATAAAAAATTTAACTACAAATAATGACACAGATCTAAATCAAACTTTTCAAATGTGATCCTTGGATTTACCCTTTTTTTCTATTATTTTCTTTATTTTGTGATTCTCACGGATGAGAAGCTATTAAAATATAAGAAATCTTTTAATCTATTTTGGGTTTCTTTAAAAAAAAAACCAGTTAACTAGCTAAAGCAGTAGGTGTTATCTGGATGCTGTTCTTGTGAAAACAGGCAAGAATGTGTTGCTCTTAACAATGAACGTTTACAGCTGATTAGTTCAGAGGAATAGTGATAATGAGGCCACAGTCATGGGATGCTATTTTCTCAAAAGCTGCTAAAGCACCCTATGCTTCCCAACTTGAATCTGTGACTCAGAAGTATCACCTTTGTATAGTGATAGCCCAATACGAATCTGCAAAGATATAAAACAACATGAGAAGCCATTGCATTTTTCCAAAAGACAATTCAAACTTTCTTTTCCAAAAAGAAAATCACAGGACCTATAAAATGTGAGATTAAATATAATCTCAAAAAAAAAAATAATAAAGCAATAGCACAGGGCTAACAGTTGGTATAAGAGTTACATCAATGAAAAACAAAATTTACAAAAATCAAGACATTTGTTCCACATGGTATTTCCAAGTATACCTGTAAGTACACCACAACATATACAGTAAATGAGAGTTTCAACATAATTTTAATGTTTTACCAATCTAGTCTGATTCTTATTTGTGTAGATGCTTAATTACAATATACAGAGACATCTTAGTGTACTGATAAAAATGTAAAAACAGACTATTAGTTGTTATTCAAATATTTAGTAATTATATGAGTATCCCCACAGCTCCAAAATAAAACTTTTGTAAGTGAAGCTATATACAGCATTTGAGATTGTCCATAAACCCTAACAGTTAATATATCAATGTATTCCAATTTGAACATATTAGCTTAATCTTTCAAACAAAAACTATTTTACTGAATAGAAAACTAATGTTTTAAAATTTACCTATGCTATAATCAGGGAAATACAAGACAAATGGCTCAAAGCATCCAGTATTTGGACGAAACTTTTCCCAAATAATTTCACTGAGAAAGAGGACAGTCACGTTTCTGTCAGTCTGTGAAGAAAAGAGAAATAAAAGTAAATTTGCATTAAAAAAAACTTAATTATAGCAGTAACTCCATTTGGATTATTCTTCAAATAAATTCAGCAAAGCTCTAACATAGAACAAATTATTTGCATATTAATAAGCCACATTTAGAAGACCTAATTAAGGAACTAAACTATTTGCAAATTTTTGTACATAATTATTTAGAATTTCCATTAATTTTTAGGTTAATCCACATTTCAGTTACCCATGAATGCTAGGACAGTCATACAACAACTTATTTTATAGAAATTAATAAACACATTTGCTTTAAAATTATGACAAAACACTTTTACATGATTTTTAAAACATAAGCTTTCAATCAGTAACAAAAAATGGCAAAATCTATCATTTCTCATCATTAAAATAGCTACAGCAATCAGAAAAAAAGAAATGTGTAGCTGAATAAAAGCAGATTATGTCATACTATATAACCTTGAATTACTAGGAAAATTCAAGGTTTTCTTAAGGGATATTTTATTATTGAGTAAAACTGATGTTGAGTGCACATTAAAATATAACTATTAACTATGAATACTAGTATGTAAAAAAACAATGCTAAGTAAAACAGGTATCTTTTTGAAGAATATTTAGAACTTACAATTAGAATACAAGGAATATAAAAAGAACAAGCTCCCTATGTCTGAAATGCTCCCATTTTTCAGAAATGTCAAAACAATACCTTACTTCTCTAAAGGAGTTGAGATTACTGTAAATCTTTTCATTTTTCTTCAAATAGTTTCTATAATTACAACTAAAAAACAGTAAAAGGCCTAACTACAGTGAAGGAATGATATGACCTGGATTCTTGTATGTGTGGAGGAGCAGATGAGGCGTCTGCAGTGCAAGGACAAGAGGAAAAGAATGTATCTGATACCACATGGGGAGTCCCACAGGAAAGCAACAGAAAACAGTGGACGCAGATACAGAGAAAAACCCACAAACACAAGCAAATCAAATAAAAGGAAAGGAAGGAAGCGACATCTACCCAAAGGGGACAGGTCTCTGGTCTCAGTAATAAAATGCCAGGAGTCAAGGTGAGAAAGGCTGGACGGGTGGCATCAATGTTCAGAACAGAGCCACAAGAGTTATACTTCCTTTCCCTCTGTCGGTATCTCTCTTGACTCTTAAATATGAACTCTTGGCTTCCACCTATGGGATACAACGGTTTCAGTGGCACCGGGAAGGTCTACCTAAACTTTCAGCAGTTTCACAAATTTGATTAATACATGTATTTAACTTTGAAAAGGGGGGAGTGCTCTAACATTTCTCCCCAAGCATTTAATTTAACTTTTATCATATTACTACTTCAATACATACAGACATAAAACTAGATAGGTATAAACTATGTTCAAAGCACAAAAAACAAAAACATACATATGAACTGCAAAATCAACAAAATTTAATATTAACTGAAAATGATGCATGGTACTTTTTTTTTTTTCACTCCAACTCTCTGCTTTAGTTGAATAAGGTCCTAATCAAAAATAGCCAGAGTTTGCTAAATTATGTGAGCTCTTCTTTTGAGTTAAGCATTCCATTACTAACTGATGTTTGTAGAGACTGAATTCTCTCACCAATTTTCTTTATTTGAAGGACTCCAACCCGTTTTTCCCATTTTATTATCTTTCACCTGACAAATAAATATGGAAATTCATCCCTGTTCTTTTCTCTCTGGGCCATGACAATCACAGTAGTATTATATTCATTGGCAACACAACAGTGAATTGAACCCCAAGTTAAACTCTGATACTTAGTAGCCATAAGACAGAAATCCAGAATTGAGTAAACTGATGTTGAGTACACATTAAAATATAACTATTAACTATGAGAACTAGTATGTAAAAAAAAAAATGCTAAGTAAAACAAGTATCTTTTTGAAGAATCCAGAATTCTACATCAGATGATCCACAATAACTACATCATTCTTCTTATAATGAAAATATAAAACTCTGTGACTAATCCAGGCATGGCATTGAATGCCTGTAATCCCAACACTTGGGAGGCTCAGGCAGAAGGATGCTACAAGTTCAAGGCCAGCCTAAACTACATGGCGAGACCTTGTCTGATAAACAAACAAACTCTAGCCTGCGCCATTTACTCTAGAATAGAGAAATGAAATGCAATTAACTTATAGTAAGATATCAATTTTCACCTAACAGGCGGCAAAATGAGCAAATATAACAACATAATGTACGCCCTGGGAATGGGTTTATTGATTTATTGTGAAGGAAAACCATTCCCATGTATTACTTACCAATTCTTGTAACCTAAGAAATCCAGGTAAAAGATTTGCTTCCATATCTCTTAGATATTCTGCTTTATCTAGAACCTTTGTGAAAAGAAAAAAATCAAAACATTTACATAATTCAAAACTTGATCTTTCCATAGTTTAAAGAAAAACTGTGACTTGTAAATTAACTTAAAATACTATTTATATCTGTAGAAAGATACTACAAATAGGTTACATAAGTTTAAAAACTTATAACACAATTTAATCCAAATGTTCGATTAGAAAATTACACATCGCTACACTTCAAAAGGTTTATTTTAAGGGCTGGGGATTTAGCTCAGTAGTTCTGCCGCCTCCCTCACAAGGGCAAGGATCTGAGTTTGATCCCTGGTACCCCACCAAAAAAAGTTTTACTTTATAGGCTGAATATCAAAAACTATGATGGTGTAAGGTGCTATGAGGGTATTTCCTAGGGATATAAGAAATAATAATCATGTCTATTGTGTACTGAAAATTACAGGTCTTCATGACCTGAGGAAAGAAAATTTTTAATCTCATCACATAAAACTTTTTTTGCTTTGAACTTTGTAACTGCATGATAACCCTTGTTTGACTGGCTGATTGTGTTAAGAAAGATTAAATTTTTCTTCAGTGTTATAATGTTACTGGAATGGTGATGATGCTAAATGAGGTCCTTGTGTCTTAGAGCTATGCAGTGAGGCATTTAAGGATGAAATAACATAATGCAGGGAATAGCAGAATGGATACAGATGATGCAAGTTTCACCATGTGGTAAATACTGAAACTCAGTAATGAGCTCATGAGGTACATGACATTATTCTCTTGACTTCAACATAAGGCCAACTTTTCCTTCTACACCAGTGATGGTGCCCTTTTAGAGCTCTCAGTAACAAACAGCCCACTGTGGCATGTGCGCCATTTGTCCGCTGCCACTGTTCTACACCATCCCTTAAATTCTCCCCTCCACCTTCTTGAGTTATTAAAATGCCAGATATTGTATCATTTCATTCATAAATGTCAATATGCAGTTTTAAGTAATAAGGGCTCCTTTTTAAAGACAAACACAATGTCATCATTCATAAAAATATCAACTATATTCCATTATAGCATCTAATTACCATGACTTACTTTTCCCTACTTGTCCCTTTTTATTAGTTTATTTGATTCAAAATTCAAGAAGGTCCCTAACTGTATTTTGTTATATTTAGATTATCTGTCTTCTGAGTTTTTCTTTTTTAAATTGCAGAATATTACATGAGCAGTAGTATTGTTTCTTGTTACTTTACATGAACAGGCATACAAAAACCTGGTGTTTTCTCCTTTTTCGTTGAGATGAAATCTAATTCATCCATTATAAACTTCCTCAGCAGCCTTTTACCTAATGACTTCTGCTAACTCATGATCACTGCTTATATCCTCTATTTCATTAGGGAGTGAAAAAGTATAAACTTCTGTCATTGTTTCTGCATTTAGGAGGAGACAATTTTCTACAAAGAACATTCTCTTGTCCATGGTTTGGCTATCTGAGTTCACAAAGGGCAGGAAGGATAAATGTTTGCTTCTTTCCTCTAAATTTTCAAAATAATTAGTTTGTAGCTTATTAACTTCCCATAAGTGTCATAACATTAGCACAAACTTGGTAGCTTATAATGAACTTAACATGCTCCTTGCACCCTAATAAGACTTCTAAGATGCTGTTCTCTCCAAGGTTTCTCTGTACGGCACTGACTGCTTCTGTCTCTGTTATTCCTTATCTCCTCATCCCTTGAACACTGGATGTCAGCGGACGCAGTCACTGGTCTAAACTCTTTTCTAACTCACCCTTTCTGTGACCTAATCCCTATATACTTAATACAGTATATATGTTTGCCGCACCCCAATATCACCTCCACATTGGACCTTTCTTGAACTCCAGATTGTGTAACTGCAAACTCCACATCTTCCACTTGGATTTAGCATGCCCATCCCCAGCAATACCCATGCGCTGTCATTCTCCATATTCAGATAAAGACAACTTCATCATTTTAGGTGCTAATTTTTCAAACCTCCTTTACTTTCTTTTTTTTTTAAGCTCCTCCACACAGAAGCTGTCAACCAGACTTTCAAAATGAATCAGCTGCCTGCCTCACAAAGCATAAAGACCCAAGTTCAATCCCCTGGTACCAAAAAAAACAAAAAGAATCCAATCATTTTTTACAACCTCTATTGCTACTACCCTAATCCAAACCAACACAGCATTTTGCTTAGAGTACCATAAGAATCTCAAAACTAGTTGGGTTAATTCCCTAGGACTGTCTGAGGGAACTATAGTCTTACAGCAGGCTGGTACCAAACGTATGGTGCCATTCCAAACAAATTCTCCAGTTCTCAACTAGCTGTCCTACAAGTCAATTAAATTCTGATACTAGGTACTAGGAGTTAAAAGTCAGATTACACAAACTAAAGGCTCAGTCCCACAGACTGACTCCTGCCAATTCCAAACACAAGTCTAGGTTCCCCTTCTGACATCTGACCAACTGGATTTAACTCAAGGGTTATCAGTAAAACCACCTTAAATTTGGTAATGTGCTAGAACAGCTCACAAAATTCTGGGAAACAATACTTGTATCTACCTGTTTAGTAGAAAGGTTGTAATTTAGGGAAAGCCAAACAAGAGATGCTTACCACCAGGTGTGAGGGAGAAGTGTGGATCTTCCATGTCTCCCTCTCCAAGTACACCAATGTCCCAGTACCTCCAAGTGTATTCAGCAAGCTGAAAGCTTTCTGAACCCTGTCCTTTGGGAATGTTGTTGAGGCTTCATTATGTAGGCATCTGACTAAAACACTGGGCACTGGTGACTAATTCAACCCCACTCCCTCTCCCCACCCCAGGGATCAGGCTGTGGGATTGAAAGTTCCAACCCTCTAATTACGGGGTTAGTTACCCTGACAATCAGTCCTCATCTTGAGGCTCTCCACGATCTCCCACCTATCAGTCCACTCACTAATTTAAAATAGACACATTACTTAGGAAATGCCAAGGATTTGGGAGCTTTGTGTCAGGAAATGGGGAGAATACCAAATATATGTTTCTTATGGTATCATAGTACCACAGGCTACTATAATAAAACACCACAAACAAGGTGGCTTAAATGACAACTTCCCTCATAGCACTGGAGGGGAGAAATCTGAAGCCAAAGTGCTGACAGAATCGTGTTTCTTCTGAGGTGCTAGAGAAGGATTTGTTCCAGGCCTCTCTGCTAGCTTTTGGGAAGTTCCTTGGCTTGTGGTAGCATAACTGCTATGTATCTGTCTCCAAATTTCCTCCTTGAACGAATCATACTGGGACCTCTCTTCCTCCAGTATGACTTCTTCTTAACAAATTAGAGTGGTAATGACTTTATTTCCAAAAAGTAATGGGGTCTAGAATTTCAACATACACGTTTGGAGAAAACACTCATGATACTAGCAGGTATGCCTCTACTCTTGCACCCTTCAGTTGATTCTCAACAAAACCACTCTCCCACTTATACTACTCTCGGCACAGTGGCTTCTTTGATAGTCCCTAAATATACAAGGTATGCTCCAATTTCTTTTGCACCCTGGCATAATCTCTTTGCCTAGCATAGTCTTTCTACAGTTATGCTCACAGCTTAACCCTCACTTCCTCAGGTTTTAGCTCAGTTATCATCATCTCAGTAAGCTCTCCTCTATTTAGGAAGGTAACTATGTACTGTAGTAGGTTCTTAACTCACTACATGTTAATCTACTATCTCTCTTCCTTAATTACACCAGCTACCCACGGGCAGAAACTGTCTTTTTCCCTGTTCCATCTACAATACCTACGCTAGAGTCCCTGGTATACAGGTAGTTCTTAAAAAAATACTTGTTGGATGCTTTATACATTTCAGAAGATGAAAAAAATGCAGAAGATTTGGTCCCCTTAATTTATAAAGTGGCTATTAAAATAAGGCATGACAATAAAATTTAATCCAGTGATAATCATTTCTCTTAAAAGTATTAACTTAGAAGCATTACGAAAAATTCACTAGTGTAAAACAAATAATATCCCCCCTTCACTGGAGGTTTGCTTTCCATGGTTTCATTTACTCATGGTCAACCACAATCCAAAATTATTAAGCAGAAAAATCCCATAAATAAATAAATCATGAATTTTCAATCACACACTATTTTTAAGTAGTGTGGTGAAATCTCTCACTGTCCTGCTCTGTCCTACCAGGGATGTGAATCATCCCATTGTCTAGTGGATCCACACTGCACACACTACCCACCTGCTAGTCACTTAGCCATTAGACCTATTGTCATGGTATCAAATTGTGTATGTTCTAGTATCTCTTGTTTTACTTAACTATCATGCTAAGATACAACAGGAGTGGTGCTGGAAATTTGGATGAGGCAAAGAGAAGCTTCTAAGTGAAAAGATAAAAGTATATTTTGAGACACATTTATATAAAATTAATTACAATATAACTGTTCCATTAATTATTGTTAATATTTTACTGTGCCTAATTTATAAATGAAACTTTATCATAAGGATGTATGTACAGGAAAAAATTTATCTACAGTGACTGGCACTGGTCACAGTTTTGATCACCCACAGGGGTCCTAGAATGGATTCCTCACATAAAAGGGGCACTACTATAAATAGTTTCAATTTTGTGCTAGTAATTTTCACATTGATTTAACAATTACAATGCAAACTTAGCCCACCTAAAATCAAACAGCTCACTTTCTCCCACAATCAATCCCATAAACAAGTGACAAATCAGACCTCTGCTGTCTCTTGATGCTTCTGCCTCAACTTTAATATAGGACCAAATTTCTTCTCCTATAGTCATCAAAATATACAGTCTCCTATAGTTTCCTATAGCCTCAAAACCATTCCTTTAATCAGCACATTTTTCACAGTAATCTTCCTCAGGCATACTAGTTGCTCCAATATCTCCACTAGCTCCTTCACCGCCTAAGAAAAGAAACAAACTGCTTTGGTAGTTTTCAAGACCTGGCCCAAGTCTACCTTTCTAATCTTCATTTCCTCCCTTTATAATTTAAAACCAACTAAAACCATTTGGCAATCTCTGGACTCCACTCTCATCTTCATGCCTTTGGTTGCCATCACTCCCTACATCTGAAATTACTCTTCAGATTCTTCCTGCATTACCGGCTTCTTTTAGGGCCATCTCAAATGCTATCACCTCATGAAGCTGCACCACATGTAGCTAAGTCAGTACTTTGCACCTCCTGGCTATCACTTATGACCTTCTGCATGCTGTCCTGTGTAAATAGGTGTTATAACTCTTCTACTGAAGCTCCCTTTAGATAAGAAATGGCTCTAACACATTTTGGCATCTAAAAAACACCTTGCAGAGCACTGTGCAAAATGAGATGCAAAATATGTGGAAATTGACCTAATACACAATTTAGTTTTCAAATAAATGATATTATCAAATTATATTACTTACAATATATACAGTCTGATTCTTGAGATTTTCAGCTTTGGTTACTTGTTTAAACAAGCGAACAAAGTCATTAAATGTTTCACAAGTTATTTCAGTAGAACATCCCTCCTCTGAAGAACTAAGATGACTCAACTTGTTCAAAATTTGTTCCAAAAGCAGCCTTAGAGTAAAGCATTCAACACAATTCACAAAGACGTGCGGGAGCTGAAAACAAAAGCCAAAAAAGTGTAAATATTTTTTTAAAAACATACATAATAAGAGCTCTGGTATACAGTGTAAAGCCCATTGTTCTTCAATCTCTCCTCTGCCCTAGGAAGTGGATCACTGCTATGATTAAAGATAGATGAATTATTACACTGGGGCATACAATCAATAGAATGTGTTTATTGGTTCGCTATACTGGATGATGAGGAAAAAAGAGCTAACTCTGCACAACTGCAAAATCAACAAAGAGATCATAGAAATGGTATCACTGGAAGACATTGCAGAGTAAAGTTGATATGTTCAGTTTTGTATTTGTGAAAATTCAGAATTAACAGTATCAATATAAATGGAAAATGAAAAAGACTAAAGAAATGGAATTTCATATTTTTAAAAGAATAAACTATTATATGTGTCTTTCACCAAATATTCAACCAATGAAAGGGAAAAAGAAAATCTGGCTCAACTTAAAAAGTAACTTTCTAATGTCAAGCAAGGTTCGAGTTGCATAATAACTTTTAACGGTTTTTTAAGTTGACACTCATTAAAGGTATTCAAACAAAACTGGGTTGGAAATATTTTATGTAGAAGATATTCCTTCAGACAGAGGATTGTTTAAACTGCATTAAACAATCTCCCAGATACCTTCCATTTCTAGGAGTACAGACTATTTAATTTAACCTTGACTTTAGGTTTTATTCTTACCTCTAAAGTTCTTAACAATGTTTGCGTTACATAGGTCTTTCCACTGGCAGTATGTCCATAAATAAAAATAGATGGAAAGCTGAAATGATGTCTCTAGGGGAAAAAGGCAAATATCAGTCTGCACAAACAAAAAAAACCACACTTTTCAACTTGCGATAAAGTTTTATGAGGTAAAGTATTCAATCCAAAATATTCCCACAGTAATACAGTGGATGCATCATCACATTTTAAACTTACTTAAATTCAATTCTAAGCACTATGTTACTAAATCCTTTGTCAAAGAATAAAAATATAATTATATACCATATACAGCATTATAATAAAATATGCTATATGGTTATTCATTTATTGTACTGGCTTGCATATACAAACTCTGACATTCTCAACTTTCTAGATTTATGGGACTTCTCAAGGATAATTTTATCTATAATTCATTTTTGCCTTAATACTTTAATTTCATTTTAATGTTTGAAACTAAGCATATATGGTAATGGGATTACAAGACATTTCAAGAGTTCTCATTTTTAGGAAAACCTATAAAATACTTTTGAATTATGCACACTCATTGACCTTGGCACAAATGTGTACATTTCATCAAAGTAAACATCAATAAAATTTGCATAGCACATATCTAAAAACACCTATGAGACTAGGGGGTGTAGCTCAGTGGTAGAGCACTTGCCAAGCATGCCTGAGGACCTGGATTCAACCTCCAGCTCTGCAAAACATAAATAAATAAAAATACACATTCACAAGATCCTTTTGCAGTAATTTAAATGATCAGACCAGAAAAAAGTAAAAAGTGTCAAAGGACCCTCCATTGGTCTAGTCAATACTACAAGTTTTATTCATTCTACAGACAGTGTGCGTGAGATTCCTCCCGAAGATTAAATATAATGCACTTAAGAGCTCAAAGTGGGAAGATGGACATTTTAAAAATAATTAAATGAAAACTGAATGATGCAACTTCCACAAGAAAGTTGAGTCTGATCATTACGTACCACAAAAATAATAGTTGCATACATTTATTATATTCTAGTCTCTAAATTAAACACTTATTAGAAGACAAATCAGGAACTCAGATGTACACACAGAAAAGCTTTCTAAGTGGCATACAGTATAGCAAAAGCAACCCGCTATTAAAGAGACAAAATTTACTAAGTCTATATTTTAATACATGAATCCTTAAGATCATATGTAACAATCATATATTAATTGGCTCAAAAATTCAACTTCAAGTATTAAATGTACTGTATATTGCTGAGCATCCTGGCTATCCAAATACTATACTTTGCCTTTAATTAAAAGTTCATGGCGGGCTGGGGATTTAGCTCTGCAGTTCGGTGCCCTGCCTCGCAAGCGCAAGGACCCGAGTTTGATGCCCCGTACCAAAAAAAAAAAAAAAAAAAAAAAAAAAAAAAGTTCATGGCCACACTTCACAAGTTTTTTTCAAGCTTCAATAAATCTGTTATTTTTGGAATCCTGCCACACTTGTCTATATCCGTTATTTGGTGCCTACTGATATCCCAACTTATAAAATCGTTCTATTGTTATCTGGAATTATAATGAACTCTTGCACTTACTTCACTTTTCACTTTTATAAACCTCCATGAAAACTGTAACAAGTCAAAACATAGTGCCTGACACAGAAAACATGCTTGGTAAATATTTACTTCTTGAAAAAAAAAACGAATTTTTATAGAGACAAAAACTAGCTTTTTGTAGTTTGCTATTCTTTGAATTTCCCAAATGAATGCATCCCAAATGCATGATATGCAATAAAAGCAAAGATATAAACCCTTTCTGTTTCTATTTTCTGATTTCTATGATCCTGTATTTAGTCTCAGGAGGACCACTTTTGGTTTCCAGTGATATGAGTTTCTCAATTTCAGGAAAGGAATTCATAGAATATAATCAAGAAACTATTTCAGTGGTAACATAGGTAGCTGTAGCTTAAAACAGTATAACTAAACAACTGGCTGAGGATGCAATTGGTGACCTCTTAATGTGTCCCTTTAGATGGAGGTGGTGCTTTTCCACTAATACTTCATAGGCCACCCCAAGACAGCCAGTTTTTTTTGTTGTTGTTGTTGTTTTTTTAGGAGTCAGCATTTTTAGCTGAATGAAAGCACAGAAAACAAGCAAACCAGCAGATGTTTAGTTTTATTTTCCTTTCTCACAGATGAGAACCACATCTAATTATATTTTCTTTTTTGTCTTTCTTATTAGTACACGTTGGTAGAACATGATGATTACATTCACTGTGGGAAGTAGATACATGTACATAACGTTATCTGAATTCTTTTTATTCCCCTCCAGTCTAACTAGTTCTAATTTGCTTCATACAAAAGGGACACCAGAAAATAATAAGAAATAGATAAAGTTTTGAATTGGAGAATGTCACCTCATGCCTAGGGGAAAGGACTCCTCAGCTGCGTCCATCCAGAGAAAACATTCTCTGAAACTACCAGTCAAGGACAGAAGGGAGCCTAGACTAAGACCTCTTTGGGGCTCTAGCAATTCTGGAAAAGCCGCTGGAATTTAAAACCTGGCGTACTGCTTTAGTCCTCGGTGGCCTTGAAAACAAACCACCTCTCCGTGCTTGATTACCACCAACTACCTTACTGAAACGTGTGAATTTAGACTTGAATACTCTGAAAACCCACCTGTTATACAAAACCCTGTTCAGATGGGGTAAAGTAATGAGTAACTTCTGGGGGCTACTCTGGGCTAACACCTCGAAAGAAGGGCGTGTGTTAAAGAACATCCTGGCCAATGTCCTATACTCTTTAAGCGCAGGCTGCTTTAAAAGGGACTAATGAGAAAGTGTGGGTGAGTGTGGGGCAGAGCTACAATATCCCCGATCGCCATGCTGAAGTCGATCCGTCGCCGCCCTCCCAAAGGAACAGGTCTCGGGGAAACAAGTCTGACCACAATACCTCTCCAAACAGAGACTGCAAGGTGGACACCTGGGCCTCTCGACAGAGCACCATGCTTTCCAAATGAGGCATCGTGGCGGACGGACACCGGAACAGAGGACTGCGCGGCGCAGGATCTCAAACGGCGACTCCAGAGCCCGGCAGTTACCGTTCACACCGGAAACCGGACCCGCCGGCCTGTGGGCGGGGACGCCCGGGTGTCGGCGTGACGTCAGCGCGTACGCAAGGCGTCTCCGCCGCACTGTTCTCTCCCCCCGGATCTTCCACACAGCGTTGTCTTCTGAGCCAGCTGACCTAAGAGGCAGCTGTTAGGTGGCGATATGGGAACTCAGCGTTTTCCATCAAAACCGGAGAGGACTAGGTAGGGATGGGCGAAATGAAAAGGGGTGGAAGGAGCTTAGGGCTTCTGTGTTCTCCCATGAGCCCCAAACCCGCGGCTTCGGTTTTCCTGCCTGGAGTCCCAAAATGTGAAAATCTTGAGGGCCGAGGAAGGCAGCCTCTATCCTACTTCCTGAAATCTGTGTAGTGGACTCCAAGGACTAGTATGTTCAAAAAATGAAGTTCTTACCTAAGGAGAGAGTGTGAAATTAGTGACAATAGGCAAAAGAAAATGTGAATGAATAATCTTGACTAACTGTTCTTTGTGCAAACCTGAAACCACATCAGGAATTGCCTCTCACTCCTGAGAGGAGGTGGTTTTAGTTTTTATTGGTGAGAGCGGTGGTACTGTAGTTAAATATAATTATGTCTTCAGCATAAAGCATTCACTGTACTTGTTCATGAAGGCCTACTAGAAACTGGACTCCAGAAAATCCTAGAAATAAAAAGATAAGAGAAGTAGAAAAATGTGTATTGAAAGGAGGGTTTGAGGCCTTGAAAATTGTGGTTTTGGAGCACTATCTGCTTCTGAACTGTTAGACTTTGCAAGAATCGCTAAATCATTTTGAATCTCTACAAATAGGCATGATAGATTAATGCTAGGAACAAAGATGATAGATTTTATAACTAGTGTAATAAGACAAGAAAAAGAAAATGCAGCCAGATTAGAAAGAAAGGAATAAACTAAATTTAGTAATACGCAATTTAGTAATCACCTATGTAGAAAATCTGATGGATTGTTTTAAAAAAGCTACTAAAACTAAGTAAACTTCGCAGGATTCCAAGATACAAGAGCAATATCGGGAAAAATTCTAACTATTAGCAATAAATATTTGAAAATTGAAACTCAAAATTTCAATATAATTTTCATATCAAACTTATGAAGTATTTGGGACTAAATTTTACAAAAAATGTGGAAGACCTGCACACTGAAAACTACAAAATATTGGTGAAAAAAATTAAAAGAAGCTATTTTTAAATCAGCTACCATGTTTATTAGAAGATTCGGTTTTGCTAAAACTTTCATATTCCCCAAATTGATATATAGATTCCACACAACCCCCAATCCAGATCTTAGCATATTGCCCGGCATGGTGGTGCACGCCTGTAATTCCAACACTCGGGAGGCTCAGGCAGGAGGATCGCTGTGAGTTCGAGACCAGGCTGGCCTACATAGTGAGTTCCAGGTCAGTCTCAACTATATAGTGAGAACCTCTCTCAAAAAAGAAGATCTTAGCCTACTTTTGTATGTATGTGTGTGTAGAAATTGACAGTTAAAAATACGCTGAAATTTTAATAGGTACAGTACTTAATGCAAAAGATAAATAACAAGCACATGAAAGACATTCAACATTTTTAGTTAGGAAAAAGCATATTAGAGCCACAAGTTATATGCCTGTTAGGCTAAAATGTGGAAGATTGACTATTTCAAGTGTTAGCCACCATGTAGAGAAACTGAAACTTTAATATATTGTAGGTAAGAATACAAAATGGTATGACTACTGTTGGAAAACAGTATGGCTGTTTCTTACGACATATGGTAGATGCCTACCATCTGACCCAGACATTCCACTTGTAGATGTTGAAAAATAAAATATGTTTATACTAGTACAAAGACTTGAAGTCTGTTGTTCATGGTAGTTTTATTTGAAATAACCCCAAACTGGAAGCAATCCAAATTCAATAAGTGAATATACAAGTTGTGGGGTATATAATGCAATTTAATACTTTTCACCAATAAAAAGTTAATTTATGCAACAGGAATAAATCTCAAATAATCATACTAAGTGAAGAAGCTAAACATTCCCACATAGAAAAGTACAGTTGTACTCAATATTTATTCCCTATGTGTGGATTCATCCAACCTTGAATTAAAAATATTGGAGAAGGTTGGTATAGTTTAGTGGTAAGGTACTATATATATTTAACTGAGAGATGCTATTTAAAGTATGCAAGAGGATTGTGTAGGTTATTTATACAGATACTACGTCATTTTGTATAAGGGACATGTATGTTCACAAGTTTAGGTATCTGTAGGGGTTGAAGATGGAGGATTCTTAGACCAATCCACATATAATAAGGGATAGTCATGTCCCCATTTTTATAAAATTCTAGAAAACATGTATTGTTCAATAGGAGTTTGTCTAGAATAAGAAGAA
This sequence comes from Fukomys damarensis, assembly GCF_012274545.1. Taxonomy (NCBI): domain Eukaryota; kingdom Metazoa; phylum Chordata; class Mammalia; order Rodentia; family Bathyergidae; genus Fukomys; species Fukomys damarensis. Next base: position 8,855,966 of record NW_022900916.1, read on the forward strand.
GCCTGAGGACATTTGGAGGAATGGTAGGTATTATGTATAGGAAACAGTGTCCTTGCAAACTTCATCAAGTAAAGATCAGGTCATTAGTATGAGCCCTATTCCAAGATTACTGGCATCCTTGTAAAAAGAGACCATGTGAAGACACAAAGACAAGGAAAATACCAAGTGAAGATAGAGTTGGAGATTGGAGTAATATATCTATAAGCCATGGAATGCCAAGTTTGTAGGTCCTCAGCAGAAACCAGAACAGAGGTATGGAACAGAGTCCTCAAAAGACATCAACGCTCTGACACCTTATTTTGGACTTCTAGTTTTCAGAACTGATAGACAATAAAGTTCTGTTATAAGATACCAGTTTGGGAATGTTTTCTCTCATTCTGTAAGGTATGGTATTGGTATTTTGATTGGGATTGCATTAAATCTATGTAACAATTTTGGGAGTATGGCCATTTTTACCATGTTGGTTCTTCCTACCCACAAGCAAGGTATATCTTTCCATTTTCTGTTATCCTCTTCGATCTCCTTTTTCACAGTACTGTAATTTTCAATGTAAAGATCTTTTACTTTGTTAAATTAATTCCTATGTATTTTTTTTTATGTTATTGTGAAAGGCATGTGTTCCCTAATTTCTCTCAGTAAGTTTAGTGTAGACTGGTGCAGCCACTGCAGAAATTAGTTTGGAGAATCCTCAAAAAACTAGGAGTAGAGAGGTTCCATTTGACCCAACTACCCCCCTTCTAAGTGTCTTCTGGAAAGTATTAAAAGTATCATACCACAATGATACATGGACACCATGTTCATAGCAGCACAGTTTGTAATAGCTCGAACTTGCAAACAACCCAAATGCCCATCAACCAATGAATGGATAAAGAAGATATGATTTTTATACAATGGAGTACTATTCAGCCATAAAGAAGGATAAACTTGAGACATTTATAGATAAACGAATACACCTAGAGACCATACTCTTAAGTGAAATAAGTCAGACACACAAATATCACAATGTTTCTCTGGTGTGAAAAACTGAAAGTGTAAATAAGGACCAAAATGTATAATAGATATTGTGAAATAAGAAAATATTCAAATGGGAAGGGGCACAAGAGGAGAGGGAAGGGAAAAGAAAAAAAAAAAGAGAAAGTTAAAATGGAAACAAAGCTCCAGCAAGAAGGGGAAGAAGGATAGAAGGGAGGGTAAGGGAATGGGAAAAAATATGAATCAACATATACTATGTACAAGAACAAATTACATATAATGAATGTGATCATTATGTATATCTAAATTGTACCGATAAACTTAACAATAAAAAGATACCCAGTTTGTAGTACTTTTTTACAGTAGCCCTTCAAAACTAATTCAGTGGGTATATTAATTATATTAATTGTGATGGATTTATGGGTGCATAAATAATTGAAAATTTAGCAAATTCTACACCTTCAATATGTGCAGTTAATTACATGCCAATTATATCCCAATAAACTTCAAATTTAATTAAAAGAAGATTATGCATAGAGTAGTGAAGATACTGTTCATATCTGTGATACTGATTAATTCAGTTCTTTTCCATTGAGATTAATTTAGAAAATGAAAACAATGATCAATCTTTGTCTTACTTGCTGTCTGTGATACATAGCTGTGTTTTCTCACCTACAATTATTTTCTTATTCTATACCACCTAAATTTAATGTTATTTCTTCCCTCAAAAGGGGTCATCATGGGGCTTATATTTGAATCTGCCTGTACCTTTAGACTCATTGTGAATCTGCCCAGTTCTGCCTCTAAGGCCACAGATCAAATGCATTCAGAGTGCTAAGCATATCCTTTTGTAATCACCATGAAGCTAAGCTGATCAGTGCATTCTTATCTGAAGATTCTGGTTCTACTTCCACTTGCACATTTAGATGAAGTGCCACCCAGCAGGGAATGAGATCTGGCATCCTAAGGAGCTGCTGAAGGGGATAGCTCAGAAGTAAGAGAAGGTAACTCCCTAGGGGGTTAGTCCTGGCAATAGCAAATTTAACCAGTGGGAAACAAGATAGAAATGAGGAAGCTCACCTGACATCCATACAATGACATGGATAAATGGCATGGATTTATTTTCCGCACACTGCTCTGAGAGACTATTCTTACAGAAGTCTGGTTTAATGCCACTTGATGTGCAGATCCATCCACCTACTATGAAAATACATGATTCACTGTGGAGCAGTAACAATTCACCTTCATATTTTCCTCTGCTTCACTTCTTTTCCTTATGCTTGCTATCACTTATTTGAACTTTCAACTAAAAATATCAATATTTCAATGCTTGCATTAGCCTCTATTTCCAAAAGAGTACAAGCTAAGAAAATTTCTTACCTTCTCTATGGTTAAAATTTGTGGGTCAGTTTTAACTGGGTTAAAGATTACTCAGATAACTGGCAAAACCTGAATTCTAAAGAAAATTCACCATCACCAATGTGAATTAGCTCCATCCAGTCCATCTAGGGCCTAAATAGAATAAAAAGGCATATGTTCTCTCTCTTTTGGAGGCAGAATGTTCATCTTCTACCCTCAGAAATTAGAAATCTAGGTTCTCAAGCAGTCCACAAGGTTCACATCATTGGCCTTAGCTTCTCAGGGTTTTGGCTTTGGGCTGAGTTACATCTTTGGCTCCTCTGCCTCTCAGCCCTTCAGACTCCAGACTGAATTATACCATTAGGTTTCCTGGTTCTCCAGCTTTTAGCACACTATGGGATTTCTTGGCCTACATAATTTATGAGTCAATTCCAATAATAAACCTCCTCTTACATGTTTTTATCTATCCTATGGTTCTGTTTCTCTAGAGAACAATGATATAGTGAGTCCCTGACTTATAAACTAGTCCTGTTCTGGGAGAACGTTTAAATCTGATTCATTCATAAGTCCTGCAAAGTGAATCTTACATACCTTACAAATATATTGTATATATTGCTCTGTACTTGCTAGCAGTCCCCTCCACATCCTCTTGCTTCTGGACATCTTGTGCTCTGAACACTGTTCTACTGTACAGTGAGCACACAACAGCACAACTCTGTCCAGCAGGCATGTGAACTACTGATTCATTCACACCTATGAATGTTTATAATATGAGAGCTGTTTTTATCTGTGAAAGTTCACAACAGGAATGTTAGAAGTCGGGGACTTACTGTACCTCTTTTAATAATCAGATTTATTGAGGCATAATGCAAATTCACCCTTTGTCTTACTTGCCTTCCTGTTGCTGGGACACAGTACCTGACACCCACAACTTGAAAGAGGAGAGGTTTATTTTGACTCATAGTTTCATTCCATGATTAGCCGACTCCAAGGCAGAAAGAGGATGGCAGAGGCCAGGAAGCAGAGAGAGAAGGGAAGAGTTGAGGAGGGTGATATACCTTGTCAGATCACACTGCCAGGGACCCACCCACTCCAACCAGGGTCCTCTTCCTAACATCACAATCAGGTATTGAATTCGTCAATGGATAAATCCACTGATGAGTACAGCATTCACATGATCAAATCACTTTTCACATGCATGAGAATTTTGGGGGACATTTCCATCTAAATGGTACCCTTTTTAGTGTATAGTTTCTTTTAAAAATGAATGTTGGAAAGTGTTGAAATTTGGGAAATGAAGGAAGCCTTGCTTGTACCCTTAGGCAACAAGCATCACGACACATTCCCGCATTCTCAGCATAAAGAAGCTGTACAGGAATTTGAAACTAAAAGTAATGAAAGCAATTATGAACCCCATACCCAACTCAATCCCACCTACATCTATTTGATCTCTCACAATACAGCAGAAGGGGCATTTTCAGAGATAAAGATATATCCCCATATCTGTACTTTTCTATTCATGATATATATCATTCAATAAAAAACTTATGAAACATGCTATAAAGTGAGAAAAAAGCCATTGTCAAAAAACAAGTATATTACCAGTATTTTTCAGATGATTCAGGTATTTGAAGCATCAGATGTGGGATTTAAAATAATTTTAGTAAGCGAATGAATATGAGTAAAATGCAGAGTATAGATAAACATGGGGAATTTTAATGGAGATAGAAATGAACGAATGCTCTTGATTGGAACCTTTTACAATAAGCACTTTTCAGCACTGACTCAGACTGTATCTTCCAGGGAACAAACTGAGATACCTGTCATTTTGGTTTGAGCTCAAATTCTGTGAAATCCATCTAGTTTCTCAACAAAATTCTCTAAAGTCCCATAGTAATGATTATTTACATTTATGTAGCACCTATGTTCTTATACTTATATCACAATAGTCCTCAAACTTTTGGTTCCAGTTACCAATTTTGTGGAAGACAATTTTTCCACAGAATGAGGGAAGGGGTGATTTAAGCTCATTTCATTTATTTTGCATTGTATTTCTATCATTACATTGCAGTATATAATGAAATAGTTGTATAACTCACCATGAAGCATAATCAGTGGGAGCTCTGAGCATGTTTTTCTGCAACTAGACAGTCCCTACTGGGGGTGCTGGGAGACAGTGACCCTTGGAGTGAGTTGCCTGTGTCCAGTCTACTCTGTATTCTTATTTTGGTTGCTGTCATGCAGAAACCCTGCTTCACAAAGATAGGATATTGCAAAGGGAAGCAGACTTTTTAGTGCTTTTGTGGCATTCATCTTGACTTTAATCTTGAATATATGGAGATCTGAAGTTGCCTCAAAAATATTTTTAAGGCCACAATCACTTGCAGTCTCAAGCAGTCTATCCTCCTAGTACAAAGTTGATTTACCTGGTTTATTCACAAATGGATCACAGATTACTTTCTTCAAGTTTGAGGGTCTTTTTGGTTAGAAAGTAATGCTGAAACTCTTGAAAGGTAGGTGGTCATGCACCAACTGGGAGAAAGAAGACCCTGGCTCAGTCTCTTTCAAAATCTTTGCTAATGTTTGAAACATATAAAAAATCCCAATGTTTGTTCACTGCTCTATAATTACAGTTTGGCTGTGAATGCATCCACTCTATCTGCTGACTTGAACACAGTTGTCTTTCTCCCTTGAAATGATAGATTGAGTTTGTTGATGAGGTTGAATATCAGAGTAGGAAAGTTTTACAACCTATTCCATTTCACCGAAGTGTGCTGCCAGGGTGACTTTTTTTCTAAAATCTCAAGTATGGCTTTCATAACTCAAAAACTCTGGCCAATTATCTACCTTTAGAAAGTTATCTCATGTATAAGAGAAGACATGTGCTCAGCATCCATCTCACAGAACTGTGCAAACAGTTGAGTTAAGGGCATGCACTTTAATGTGGTTGATAATTTTAATCACATCCTGCAAAACATTGCTAAGGTCAGGTGACACTCTTTGGCTGACACAATCAGGTGTAGACTCAATCAGAAGCATCCTTTTTGACCCAAGTAGTAAAACCAGAAAGCTGCCCATAGTAGTTGCTTTGTGTATACACCAACACAAAATGACCAATTCAGTTTTCATGGTTTGTAATCAAAGTCTTGAAAAGCTCTGCATCTGTGATGTTGGTTGGCAAGGCCTCATGCACATCCTTCTGAACAACTATTACACAAAAAGGAGCATTGTTGCTTTGTTGTCACTATAAGTAGACTCTTCAACCTGTATTTTGAACCACAATGACTCATAATTCTCTTTAACAATTATGCCTCAATATCTTCTGCTACTTCATCAATTTGTTTAGTTATGGCACCAACTGAAAGACAAACTCATGCCACCATTTGAACTGTTGCCTTTCCTAAAACTTCATGACAAATGTTCTTAGCATCAGGCAGGATTAACTGTTCACCAGTAGTAAAGGGATTCTTAGCTTTAATAATGTAGTTGGCCACTAAGAATGATATGCTGAGCACAGGCACATTTGATGAAGTGGTAGCCTTCTATAATTGCTTCTGTTCCTTGTGTTGATTTTTTTATTTTTAAAGACTCAAAAGGCTTGTCTTTTAATTTAGTGTGCTTGGTGTTCATTTGGCAAAACAGTTTTAAAGATTTCATAGCTTCATTGGAGAGCTGGTTGCCACATGTTATACAAAATGAGCTTGGAGAATGTGGATCACCTATTGCAATGAACCTGCTATTTTCTTTTAAATGCAGCTTTCTTTCTGTTGGCAGTTTAGAGTCATCTGCATCTTATAATTGAGTCTTTCCCCCCTTTTAAAGGAGTTCTCCAGTGATGTTTGAGTTTTTTGTTTGTTTGTTCTGTGGGGTTTTTTTTCCTCTCATTTTGACTAGAGTTAGCTTGTGGTCTTGCCAAAACTGACTAACTACAAAATGGGGAAAAGAAGCACAGACAAAAGTGGTAAATACAATGGACAGGTCATTCATGGGCTAAAATAAGTGTTGGATTCTGACTTGAAGCCTACCACCAAATGGCAGCTTATCACATTCCACTCACTGATGGGGGTTGCTACAAGTTTACAAGCAATTGGTTTGTAATGGTCTATGTGCTGTCAGACCTCTCTGCTAATGTTAATAAATATTTGTAGCCACTCCTCAGTGCTAACATCACCACCTCAGCTCCATCTCAGATCATCATGCATTAGATTATCATGAGGAGCATACAACCTAGACCCCTAACATACACAGTTCACAGTAGAGTTCACACTCCTATAAGAATATAACACTGCCACTGATCTGCCAGAAGACAGAGCTCAGGTGGTAATGTAACTGATGGGGAACAGCTGCAAATATAGATGAAACCTCATTTGATCACTGGCTGTTCACCTCCTGCTGTGCACCCTCGTCTGTGGTCTGCAGGTTGGTGACCCTTCTATTATACTTGTGTTTTTTGGGCACAACTGTACTAAAAAAATTCAGATTTGTTAGTTTATTGAGGGCTTACCATGCTGGGATGCCATGGATACAGTGCAACCAAGAGAGACATTGTAACTGTCCTCCTTAAACTTGGAGTCTAGTGAAGACACAATATGAAGAAACACCAAGCCTCAATACATAACAATTAATATAAAAATCTATGAATGAGTGAGTAGTTGAATAAATTTTTGGATAATCCCTTTTCCACAGTTATTTTCCTGTCTTCTTTATATTTTATTTAGCTAAAATAGTGTTTTCTTATGTTCCATATAACATTATTTCAGAATTTCACTGAAGATAGCTCCGTTTTAAAAAATGTTTTCTTTGTTTAATAAATGATTTAAAATAGCTCTAAGTCTTGGGTTTTGATTGCAGGTCCATAGGTTTTAATACTTCATACTCCCTAAGAGATAGTAACATTTATTAGAAGCCTTACATTGAATAGGACAAATATTTTAAAGTTTGTTTCAACTCAAAGTTACTTTATTTATTTAAATGAAATAGATTTTAAAACCTTATATCACAAAATAAAGTAATAACTAAATGTAGTAAAACTATATTAGAAAGTGATTTATGTAGTGAAATATAATAAAATTTAATATCATGGAGAAATTAAATCAGTATTAAGCTGAAAAAACAATTCAGCTAACTTTTCCACTGCTACAGCCAGATCAATTTTTTACATAACATCTTTTTAACTTTCAATATTGCATATTTAATCAAAATTTATTGGACAGCTAACAATATTACAGTATTCACTTCTATGAATGAATATTCATGAATTCTTTATTGTTCAAAAGATAAATAATAAAGCACAGCATCGAGACATCAACAGACCTGGATTACTATTTTACCTTCAACACTTGTTAAGTGTAACTTTAGGCGTGTTTATTTTTTAAGCCTTGGTTCCTTACCTGTAAAGTGTGTGCATGTGTGTGTGTGTATGTGTGTGTGTGTGTGTGTGTGTGTGTGTGTGTGTGTGAATATAATACCTACTCATAAGCTTGATATCTCTATCTCCAGGAAAAGATGATCTCCACCCACCTTGAACTTCCTCAGTGGCCTGACTACCCTCCATTAGAATGCAAGGACCAAAATAAAAGGTAGGGATTTGTGTTGGTTTAGTTCAATACAGAATCTCTAGTTCCTAGAACAGTGAGTAGCACATACAGAGTGCTTAGTTAATATTTAGTGAGTGAATTTATATATATGATGCATTTAATATAGTGTGAAGCACATGGCAAATATAAAATAAGTATTATTGTGATCATTATTTTACTGATTAATTAACCCAACCAGAACCAAATGTTAATTCTTGTCCTCATACTCCCATAATCTTACATTTCATTAATTTTCACTAATTTTTTCTGGTAACTAAGGCCAAAATTGTGAAGTCTTGTTTCTCTTTTTGTTAAATACTTCATAGACCCATCATTAGAACCAGATCTACCTTCAAGGTATTGTTGCAAGGCACTGTTCTTGGGTTTTCTTAGATATCTGCATGTCTTATGACTGAGGTACTGAAAGCCCCCCCCTTTTTTTCTGAACTATATCTTCCAGGATGTTTATCTAGCAAATAGCTTTAGAAGGTATAGTGTCTCCTCTAGGGCAAAAGAGCAGGCATGAATTATTTCTAGTAGTAAAGATAATGTCTTTCTCAGAATCAAGGAGCAAGCATATTTATTGCCCATTTTAAAAGATTCAGGCCCTTGAAGCTTAGGATTTCCTCTCTTGGAACAAAACCCACTGCATATGCTGGCGTTGCCTGGTCTTTGATTTGTCACTCTGTGGGGATTAGGAAACTGGCATGAAAATACTAATACTAGGATGTAGACTTTACATAGATCATGGAAGACTTCATAGAACAGTGGTGGCGAATCTGTGACACACATGTTGTTTTTCTTTTAAGACAAAAGATGTTCATGTATGAGTTTTTTTTTTTTTCCTAAACTAAAACCTCAGTATTCAGGTTAATTACAGCATTGAAACTTTGCAGTAAACAAGTGGGTTTGGGGTCACTATTTGAGCATTCATCTCTAAAAGGCTTGCCATCACTGTCATAGAGGTGAAAACACTAGAAGAGCTGTAGGGGTTTGGATCTAAGGTAGAGAGAAGAAATGGAAGACAGCTAGAAAAAAGTGTCAAAAACAAGTTGGAAAGATAAGTGTACCCTGGGTATTTTATTCATTTATGAATGATAAAGAGTCTAGCTTTGATCCAGAAAATCATGGGGTATTATTGAAGGATTTTAAGTTTGATTTTTACAGTCTTGAAAAGATGACAGTGGTGGCAGTATTGAGAATATGGAAACAGGTAGAATTTGGAAACACTTTTAAATCTCTTATTCAGCAAACTGATTGAGAATTTATAAGGAATTCAAACAAAATGGCAGAAATAGGGTCAGATTAAAGACTCAAATATTTCAAGGATTATAATATATTCAACTTTCTCCTATGTGTATTTCAAATAAAACTATATTAATTCATAAAAATAATTGTAAGAAAATTTGATATTTGTTGAATATAATCTTTTATGATATATCAAATATTACATTCTTTCCATGTTTTCTTCGTTGATTCTCAGTGTCTAAGAGAAATTATTGGTCAAAGATTAAGGGAGACTTTTTCCTCTTTATTATGGAATAGGTTAATTATCTGGTTTGAAGACTCAGAATGTTAAGAAACATTTTTATTTACTAATAATCAGATATTACCTACACAATGGTTTCTCAATTCTCTAGTAAATTTTCTTTTCTAGAATTCTTTTTTAACTTTAACAGCTAATGGCTCTCCTCTTATAAATAACTGATGAAAGGATCTCTATGAATAATTTCTGTAGATATTATCTGGTCGTCATTGCCCGAGATGGTGAGTGGTGCAAATTAATGCCTCTCTTTTACATCCGAAAGGAGTGACAGTAAGGATGTCTAAGTATAATTTTTGCTTTATTATCTGTCTTCCTCTACTATTTATCAGAAATATGACAATAACAAGTATGTAAAAATTCCTATGAGCAAGCAAGATAAAATAATTTTAATAAACAGATGTTTTAATTTCCCCTGCTTACACCAATTGTTTCTTGGGAACACAACTGTACAGATCTTTCAATATTATGACCTTCTGGTGTTTTTTACCAAGTTTTTTTTTTAGATAAAGGTACAATTCTTACAAGACAAATAGCCAAGCATCTTGGCCCATGAGATAGGCATCTGAGATCTCTCTAGAACCGTATACTCTAATAATAACTTAATCATACTTAATCATGCAATGAAGCTATCTATTAGCTAATCTAACACCAGGAAGAAGAAATGAAGAGAAATACACAGGTTGGAGAGATAGTTAGATGGTAGAATTGACATATTAAAGAGAAGTAGAAGACAAGAATTACTGCTGGTGTATTGAGTGTACATCACTGGAGTCAGGAATATGAGAAGGAATAATTCTGGGAAAAGAGGAAAGATGAGTTCTGTTTCAGACAGGCAGAATTTGAGCGACCTGGAAGACATCCAAATGGTTATGCTCAGTTGGCTGAATGGTTCCAGAGCTTAGAAAAGTCATTTGAGCTAAACACTCAGATTTAAGAGTCATTAACATTTAAATGGTTATTAAATTCTTGTAATAAGTGAAGTCACTCAAGGAGAGTGAATACAGTAAGATGATAGAAGAAAGGGAGTATGGAAACATGAAACATCAATATTTCGGTTAGCTGAACCTGGGTCTTCTGGATTAAACCAGGCCGACTGGAGCTGTGGGTGGTCACAGTCAGTAATGCCACCTAATTCTGGACAGAGGCAAACAGACATCCTCTGAAAGAAAAGCATCTCTGATAGGGACTCAATAAATTAAGATCAACCAATTACAGGGCCTGCTGCTGTAGGATGAATTGCTGTACTGACCACTGTGGAGGGGGCATCCTCCCCATTCTGGAACCAAATAGGTGCAGAGCAGCTTCTTCTGAGCTCGAGGCTGCACCATCTGGAAACAGCTTGTCAAGTAGGAAAATCCCTTAGTTGAGCAGAGGGGTTATCAAGGAGAATGATGAGTTTTTGGCTCTGGGCCGAATTCCTTGGGTATTTGCAGGCAGCTGCAACTGTCGCAAAGAGAAAGCAAAAGCAAGACTGTTGATTAAAAAAAAAAAGATCAAATTCCATAAGAGTTGCTAGGGTTAGGTAAATGAGAAAGAGAAAAGCTAGAGCCATTTTAGTGGGGAAATAAACCTCAGGAACCTCTTAGAAGATGGAAGAGGAGGAAAGAAGGCAATGCGGGGGGCGGGGCGGATTTAGAGATTAGGGCCATTATCCTTGCTTTCCAGACCGACCCACAGCTCTCAGTCCTGGAAGATGAGCGTGGCCCACGTTGTCCTGCAAGCTCTAACCTGGTCGGGTCAGTTTAGAGTAGAGGACAAGGGCAGGACTTTATTGTCACTGTCTAACCTTGCGCCCTGGTGAAAATGGTGAGGACTCCCCTTGGCAGGCTTAGTTTTGGACTCCGGACTAAGTCGTGGTAGCCCAACCAAATTTCCTGCTGACGACTTTTACATTGGAGGGCTTAGTCGGACTGGAATGCAGTCGGACACGTGCAGGAGGAATCGGAGATGGAGGGGAAATTTCACCCCTTAACAACCGTACCCTGGCATCACGGGTCACCTGAAAAAGAGAACCACAGCAGGCAGCAGAAAGAACGATGCAGACACTGGAGGTAGCGCCGCAGCTACGCTTCTCTGCCTGTAGATGTCGCCCTTGGAATCAAAATAATCCTGGTGCCCTAAAAGTTCCTCTTCCCAGAAAACCTGGCCCTCAGGGCAAGTGACAAACCCTAACTGGTTGAATTTAGACAAATTTGACCCCAAAGTAAAGGGTTGAGAGGGTGAGAGTGAGGGCAAATTATTGCTTTCCTTCTTTTTCTGTGATATATGTGATGAGGACGGAGGTTAAAGGCTGGAATTGTGGGAGAGATACCTTTAGAAGGTTTACTTTTACCATCCAGAGCGCAGTGTACATTTTGATGTTGATCTGAATTTTGTAAGTATAAGCAATACTGCCAATTCAGTATAGCCAGTTCCAATTTGCACAGTTCAAATATTCACACATTTTAGCTACATGATTTAATTTAAAAACCAGCCCCCCAACAGTTTGGTTCAGATTTTAATTACTAGAATATATTAACTGTGAGGGACTGAATAAAGTGCACAGCCCACAAATCGGTGCATAGAAAACAGATAAGCACTGTGAACAGTGACCAAGCACATTACTTTCAAAGTCTGTGCATTACTGATCATTGTACATTTATTATTAAATTCACACATAGTAAAACATATAGACACATTGCCCCCTTCTCCCAGTGATAAACTCATGCAATATTTTACAAAATGGATACTCAGGGAAATGCTCACCAAAAATAAAAGTGCAGCAGAAAACTGTAAAGTGGTGAGGTTAAAGGTGAAATTTGAATCACCTATCAATAGAATTATAGAAGGAATAATGTGGACATTGCCACAAGTCAAGAAACTTGGCATGGAGCCTGAGAAATTCTGTGAAGGTGAATTTATGGACAGAAATGAAGATAGGATGATGAAAAGGATGAAGGTGTCCCAGAGAAAGTGACACTGGCAAAAGCCTTTCCTTAAAGAAATGCTCAGAAATACTTCTCACATTGAAAGCACAAAAGGTGAAAGTCAGGAACATTTTTTACACAACACTAACAGTATAATAATATAATTTAAAAAGAAATTGCTGCCAGGGCCAGGGATTTAGCTCAGTGGTGCCATCACCTGCCTCTCAAGCTCAAGCTCAAGATCCCGAGTTCAATCCCTGGTGCCAAAAAAAAAAAAAAAAAAAAAAATTGCACCAA
>NW_022900916.1:8868695-8924374 GCF_012274545.1 Fukomys damarensis
AAAAAAAAAAAAAAAAAAAGAAATTGCTGCCAAAGTTATAGTAAGTTCCCAGCAATAACTCTAACAAAATGAGCGAGAGTTTCAAGAAACCATGAGCTCATTTAAACATAAGTACATATGTCCACACTTTGAGCTATTTGTCCCCACCTGCAAGCCACTTGGAAGCAATACCCACAAAATCCTCAGGACCACTTGCAGAAAGGAGGACTCCTGGTGGAGGGTAGGAGCTCAAGGTGCTGAGAAGGCCTAATATAAAGCTGAGTATGTGTCTTGCCAGGGAAACCCATGGCCATATGTTCCCCCTCTTTCACAGTACTTCCATCGAAAAACGATGGCCCATTAGCGATGTGGACTGATAGCTGAAAAGCCCATTGCTGGCCTCTTCCATGGCAGCATGCTCTGATGTCTTGAGGCCTTCTTGTCTGTATAGACTCTTGATATACAATTTACCTGTTCTTCTTTCTCAAAGGCATAGCAGTACTGAATGGTATCAGGCATAAAATACTGTTACAATTTTGGGTGTGCTCAGAGCACTTTACATTTACCCCATTATATTTGTTATCTCAATACCAAAGAGCACAGATCTTCTGTGCCATTTCTCACATCCAATCCCTACTCCAAGATGCCAGCCAAGCAGTTTCAATGGTTTGCTTGTTTTGGTATTGCATGATGTATAAAATCATACTGAGGCTTTCAAATGTTCTTCTAGTCTTGTCCTCCTGGGTCATTTCAAAGCTTTATGAGAAAAGATTCTTCCTCATTAAGAAAAGAGGGTAGTAAGGAAGAAATACAAAAGGAAAATAATGTAAAATATAAAAAGTAAAAAGTAAACAATAACTTGTGGACATCAGAAGTAGGAAGGTACTATCTTTAAATGTATCCAAGAGATAGAAGTAGGAAAATTAATTTACATACCCAAATGTACAAAATCATCACCTCACTTGCTTCCAGAAGTCTAATTTAACATAATTTCAGTCCATTCCATGACTATGTTGACAGTTTAAGTTTAGCCTGGCTCTGTGCCCGCCTCTACCCTGATTATATGACATATATAAGGGTACTTACAAGACTTTAATAGGTGGCACCTGTTTATGCTCCGTGCTTTTACCAGTGATACCCATATTTCATTGGTGGACTGTTCAGAGGCTCTTCTACTTCTTTGGATATGTAAATCTCTGCCAAAAAATAGGTGACCATGCAGGTGGTCCATGTTCTGTCACCTTTCACGATCTTGCCTCAGGTCTGCAGTCTGTGAAGCTTGCGGAATTCTTCCCAGGTTTTGAAAAATCCATCTTCTTTCTTTTCTCAGTCTTCAAAATCACTCACATCTCTACATTTCTTCCTAACCTAGTGCTGTCAAGGATTTCAGTCTTGGAGAACTGAGAGAGAAAGATTGCAACACAAAAGCAAAGGAACACATAAACCTTAGAACCTTCCTAGAACTGAAGGATTGGAGAAAACCAAGAAAAATCACAAATTAATACCTTAAACAATGTCATTTCGCATTAAAGGAAAAAACAAGTTTGAATAAATTCGGACAGGCTTGGCACCATGATTAGGCCACAAACAGAGCACACAAGAATGGTGCAAGCACTTCCCAGAGGCAGGAACAGGCTCGTATGAGTGGAGACCCTGCTTGAAGATCCATGGTCCCCAGGGCCAGCAATACAATGACTTCAGAGGTGATTGGCCAACCCTAGATAAAGCATTGCATTTGGCACCTACCAACATCCATAATTGTCTACTTTCTATAATACAGGTCTACAGTTTAAAAATATAACTAAAAACTGAAATTTTTTTTTAAAGTTTGGAAGAAATATCTGGTCTGATCTGACTTGAAGATATTTATGTTCTTTGTTTTCCTCATACCATGTAAGTAGCTTTATTTTGCTGGAGAGAGACAAATGTGTTTATGTTGTTATCCCATATTTGCTGTGGATGTTAAATAATGTAAATAATAGTGCACCATATTGTCTATATGAAATCTAAAATATTGTGAATCCTGAAAGATTTAACCATAAAGGTTTTGGAAAAATGATTGTGGGATAATGTTTTGATCTTACTGGCTCATGAACAAAACAGCTGTTGTAGACAGAATCTGTCAATTTACTATTTCCAACCACAGAGAAATATAACATCTAAGCAGAGATGCAGAATAATTGCTCCTGAAGTTAATTAATTTTGGAGGTCTGGACTCTCCTGAGGGCAGAAAGGGAGCAATGAATTGTAAAGAGAGGTAGCATGCAGTTGGGGCTCTCTGGCTTTCTATGTGATGTGTAAGTCTGTTGGCCAAAGAAGTAATAAATCCAGAATGGAGATAACTTCTTTTTGGCTAGGCTTTATTCACACTTTGAGAATTTAAAAGGGAAGCTGGAGCTATATTCTATTACCTTGAGATGGAGGTGAGGGATAAGGGCGTAAGAGAGTGGAGTTTGAAGTTGGTGGGACCCAGCCTGCAGCTTATTAGTAGAAGATAATCTTTCAGGATTTATCCTGGAACATAAATTCAGGTCTTCCAGTGTACCAAGGAGTCTTGTAGGGAAGAAATCACACATTTACTAGATGTTAGTAGTGTATGAAATAGAAATGTATTTGGAGAAAAGAAAGCAGTGAAGAAAATGGAATAGGATTGTACTTCAATCAGAAATGGTTTAAGTCTCTGTATGAGAAGACCAAAGCTAATACTCAAAGAGGAACTACTCTAAGAGGCAGAGTTGCAGACAAGAATCCAATAAAATCAAGAGGAAAAGTACTGACATATGTGGGCCTCCTTTCACACTGTGAAAAGATATCTCAGGGTTATTTTCACAGTTTGAGGAAGCCTCTATAATGTGAAGACTTTATTTTGTAAAGCATTAGTGAGAGCTGGTTCAAAAGCCATGGTGATCAAGGAAGGTATAACTAAGTAAACAACTATAATTTAAAGTTACCTATGGTAATATAAGAAACATACTTATCTTGGAGACTTTCAGCATGTCTCTTGTGTAACATTATTAGAATGAGCTTTAAGGAAGTCACCACAGGAGTTGACTGGCTTAGAATCTTTCATCACCATTAGCCACTTGTCTGTACTGGAGAGATCCTTGTTAACCATATGTGCCAACGTTGGCTCCACGATGTACATTCTCATGAAGCAGGCTGAAGAAGTGTAATTGCTGCAGTCTTATTTACCTAACAGATGACAGTGAGATTTAGTTAAGGTTCCTATTTTCCTACCTGGGACATGCATGTAGTAAGGGCATATTTCTACTGCAAGACTTTCCCTGCAGTCCTCTGGCAGGTTTCCAGCACAGGCGGTAGAGGGGCCCTTGGCCTACTTTAACGTGCTAGGTTTGCATCTGACATTACTTTCAGCATCTTGCTAATTGTTTTCACTTTCAGCTACTGACTGTTTTCTCACCTTTTTCTTGGCTGCCTCCTGAGATTACCTTCTGCTCACCCTTGCTTTGAATTTTACTCCTTGGCTTTGGAATATTATCTATCTTACTTGCTTGCCTGGTTCTTGTGCTGGATAATGTCTGCCTTGTTGCAGTATGCCTCCGCCTGTTGACCTTGTTCCTGAGAGATGACGTATTATTTTTCTCTCTGATTAATCTCTTCCTTCTGCTTAGGCTGTAGTGTCTTACTCCTCTCCTCCTTGGTTATTTGCACCTTTAGAGACTAGACACGGCCATGAATGCCATTTAAATTCTGCATAATGCCTATTGGACATTTAATTGCTCATTCAAAAATTTTCCAGTGAAATCTCAGTCAAACTACTTTTTACATTGTTCGTAACTAGTTTTGGTATTGAAAATATACTTTGTAAAAAATGTAATTTTTTACAAAATGAAATAGAATGTAACAGAAAATATCAGCATGTGTTGTAAATAGCATTTTGTTTTATGAAACCTGTGTTTTAGAAAAGTTGAAAGTCATGGATAAAAATATTTTAATGCTGTAGGTTATGATTAAAAACTTTTGAAGATCATGCATTAGATTACAGAGTAGGTTAATAAATTTAAAAATATATGCTTATATATAATATATTTCATATATTGTATGTATACATATATCTCATTCTCCAGCCATATTTCTAGCAACCTAACCACTCCATTCCATGCTTCAGTTTTACCACCCCCAGACCTGTCATTAAAGAGCTCCATGCCCTGACACAAGCTAGTTTAATTGGAGTCCTTGCTGGTGCGTGCGTGTGTGCGTGTGTGTGTGTGAACTCACATATGCAATTTCATGCACATGCTAAAATATCATAAAATATCAATAATGATTTTTCTTTCTGGTAGAAATGCTAAATTAGTAGGATATGAGTTTAAGGCTACCAATAAACATTGAGAGACAGAGAGAGAGAGAGAGAGAGAGAGAGAGAGAGAGAGAATGAGAGAATACCCCTGGTCCAGTGGTTTGAATTGGATTTTTGACCTTTGCAACTAAAAAAATACTGGTTGAAATAGAAGAGAATGAAATGAGGAGTGGGAAAATCTAGCTTTAGGTTTAATAATGTCACATGCTAGTTGTATGATGAAAAACCTCAAAGCCTCTATAACTCTGTTTTCTCTTTGTCTAAAATAAGAGAAGTGGATCAGATTACTAGCACTGACCTTATTGGTAATCAAGATCTCCTGTGAAACTTTGAAAAAATACAGGTGTTTGAGCTTCCTACTAGATTTTCTGAATCAAAATTTATAGGAATGTGGCTCAGGCAGACATCTATCATTTGTAAAACAACCTTAGATGATTGTGATTAACAACTAGTATGGGTAAGTGCTGAACTAGATTATCTGTAAGGTCTTTCTAGCCAAAATACTCAGGGCTCTATGATTCATCAGAGATCACATAGTCTGATTAAATTCTTAGCAATTGGCATAATGATAAATGTAGAATTTAGACTCACACTATTTTTTTTGAGTGACCTAACGTAAAGAATGTAATGTAAATGGTTATAATGACTAATAAATATTGCTATCACTACTTCTCACTAGGCCTATGCATCACTAATGCATCAGTTAAAATTTCTCAGTACTACCATATATTGGTCTGCCACCATAACAAAGTTTCTTTTTTGAGAGGTAGGAAGTTCAAGTGGAATAATGAAAGTTAAGAAACAATATGCAAGAAAGTTGGAGGTAAATTTGCTGTATGTCATTACAAAGATTACTAGTATACAAAAATATCACATTTCCTGTGTCAGAACACAAATGTAAATTAGAGATGTTAGACAAGTCATAATACAAAGGCCTCCATGATCTTTCTTAAGTAATTTTCTCTTGTTCAAAAATTCCATGTGCGTAAAGAACACATATTTCTGTCATTGACAACAACAACAACAACATGTAGATAAGTATCATTACCCCTACAGATTTGTGTCTATTTCTTATTTAATGTGCTTCAGAATAATTTATTTGTGTGCTCATTGTTTTTCACAGGAATACTAACAAGACAGGCAGGCAGACTTGAAATTCTTTTTCTAGGAGGCTGGGGTCCTGGTAAATTTTCATTATTCTCCGCTCACTGCTGTCTTTGGTGGAAATGCAGTGAGTTATGGGATTGCTGCAGAGATGTACTTGTGGCCATCAAATGCACATACTCATCAGTTCAGTGTCCTAGGAGGCCTGGGGCCATGACTGTCAACAGGAGAAGAATGTGTAGTGTCTGTTTTGAAGGACTGGGGAAGACCTTTGGTGAGGGGAGAGGAAGATGCTCAGGGACAACCAAATAGGCAGAATAGGGGAGGAAAGTAGGAGACATTTTTGCACCCAAGAAAATAACTATTTTTGAAATATTAGAGTAGCTTGTCAGCCTTGACAAATTTTTTTTTCAGATTCCCAGGAAACCAGGGTAATTACAGGCAGTCACTGTCATTGTTAAGACAGTTCCATTATTCGAGAAACACAAAATATGTCTTACTTAGAGGCACCTCAGATGGAGTTGCTGGGGCAGCCATCAGTTTATTAAAGGTTAAGAAAGTCGGAACAGTCACATGATGTGCAGCTGAAGATTGTAGCAAATGTCCACGGAAGGAGAGGATGTTCTGCCCTCCTGAGAGCACAGGATCTCCTTCGAAGCAAACCCGAAAGGAGCATCCAGAAGCAGAACCCTGAACTTTGCAGTAAAATTGAGAGGAGGGTGGAAGGAAAAAGCGGACCAAGGTCCTCTGCATTCACTACCAGCAGTCAAACTTTCAAAAATCCTATTGCTTTCTTAAGTTGAAGGAAGAAAACTATTTTGTGGGGAGGAGCAGGATTCTTTCTGTGGACTAATCTAGTTGGCATCCATTTTCACTCGTGTAAATCTCATGAGATGCCTTCAGCTGGGCAGCTCCCTGTTTAAGGAGTCATGTTGTAATAAGTAGGGAGTAAAAATCTTAACCATGTCACAATTTGAAAAAAATGAGGAACCATCATCTGTGAAAGCCCTGTAGAAAACAAATATGTGTGAGTTAAGGTGCTAATTGGAGGGACATAACAATCATTTATTTCAGAACTAGGAGAAGCAGTTGAGTGCAGTTGCCTTCAGGCATCTGGTATAGATTTATGTTTCCAAATAGACATCCTGAATTCTAATAAAGGCGCATGGTCAGAATCACTGACACAGTCCTATAGTGTGTGGGGTTTTTTTAAAAGATAGAAATGTCTATTACCACAACAATAAGAGCTTAAGAAATGTATCTTTAACTTTTTATATAATCATGTGTTTAAATGATTTTCAAAATATTAGAAAAGTTCAACACAGTTTAGATTTCCTATAGAGCTAGGAACATAATCTCCTTCCCTTCCATTTTGCCCTCTTTCCTTTCTACTCTCTTCTTTCATTTGCATTTATATTTATGATATGAAATCTTCTTAAGTAGGAGTTGAGAACTATATGAAAACTAGGCTAAAATGAACTTTTGTTCAGGAAGCTTTATTCATCAGTCACAAATAGATGGAATCATTAAATACTAGTACCATATTTTATTCTGAATGTAAAAATAATTTTAGAAGTCAGTTTTAAAAAGGAAATAAAATTATTAAGCTTTCAATTGACTAGGCCAAAGGCATTTACCCCATATACTTACATTTTTTTCATTCTCATTCATTATGTAATGTAATGGTCCACATTTTCATTCTGTGCCTGAGCCAATGATACAGCTCTGTTCAAGGATTGTATCACCTGCTTGTAGGTCCAGGGGGATCTAGTGAAACATTATTGAAAGTGAAATGATAGCTGTAGTTTGTTTGTTTGTCTTTATTTATTTTTTGTAGTACCAGGGATCAAACTCAGGACCTTGCACTTGCTCGGCAGGTGTGGTGCCATTGAAGTATATCCCCAGCCCAGCTGTAGTTTATTGAAAAAGAAGTAGCTAGAGTTTAAACTGTTGTGGCCTAGTGAGGTGATGAGTTTAACACATCTAGCTCAAATAAAGATATTAATTACTTCTGAAAAAGAAAAGCAAAAAGATGGCATTCTTCACAATTACAATCTTGTATTGAAAGGACCTTGGCATAATGTACCTTCAGGTATGCTTCATTTGAAACACTGACTGTTGAATTGATTTTCCACCCAGAAGCTAGGACATTATCTTTCTAGATAGTTCAGTATATTTAAAGTCTGCTCTACCTATATATATGCTAGAATTATTCTTTCATTCCTCAAATATGAGTTATTGGAGCAGAGATGCTGAGGAATCTAAAATAAAGGAGACATGGTCTCTCTTATCAAGAAGTCACAAATTTAGCCAAGAAAAAGGACATTTACAAATACATGTGTGAAAAGTTTAGACATGGAAATATGTATAAATGCTAAGAGAGTGTAACCCTGGCTGGGAAAATCCAAAGAAAGCTTTGGAGAGTATTTGATGTTTGTGTTAGGTCACGAGGGATGACTAGAAGTCTCACAGGCAGGTAAGAGTGTTGAACCAACCAGTGCTTCTTGTCCTCAATAAATGTGCATACGTCATGCCACAAAAAAATTCAGCGTGATTTGTAGATTTCTTCCACATTTTACACTCTCTGCCAAAGCCCTCAGATTAAGAACTACTGAACTGCCAAAGGCTGTGGGGTCTACTGCAATATTTCAAGCCAAAGACTGGCATAATAAAATGCAGAAAACCTGTTCTTACAGCACTGTGAAGAATGTTACTTGATAATCTGTCATGTACTGAGTTTGAAGAGAGACTGACTAGGAGACTACAAGATCCATTAATACCTCATCCAATTCAGTTACTTTAAAATCTGGCCCTCCCACAAGTAATCAAAATACATGAGAGGAAAATTTTATTCTACAAGTGGTTTCCAGCCCTACTTCTCTAACCTGTCACACTAGTTGACCTTCTTAACTCATGACATGTCGATCCGCTGCCATCCTGATTAAGATTTCTTATTTGACAGCAAATCGCACAATAATAATTAGTTACAAACCTCACTTTGGCACAGCCACATTACCTTTCAGATCAACATGTGTTTCTCACAGGCTGCTCATACCACACCTCAGAGTTTGAGCAGATTTCAGACAGAAAGGAGACTAATGTCACTTCTGGATGAAAACTCGTACAAGACTAAATAAAGACAAGGGTATTGAAGATGCATCACAGGACTTAGCCACCAAATGTATACAGAGGATGAAGATGACAATGTTGAGGCATTGATGACTTCAGATTTTCAAGTTGAGATACTGAGGTGCTTGACACAAAGATAAAAGGGACGAGGAAAGCAAATTCAGTTAAAGAGAAATGAGTTTATTTTGGACCTATTGATTTTGAGTTTTATTAAATTTATCAGGTTCAGTAGGGCATGTTCTATCTCCATATTAAATGTTGATGAATCCTAGGGTTTGATTCTTGCTCACCTTGTCTTCCCCTTGTACACAGACTCTGCATGATCTTATCCATTCTCATAGCTTCAACCACCACCTGCGTGTATGCTGGTCTCTCTTCTACTCTCTCCCCATTCCAGTTGGATAATAGGAACTCAATGAATATTCATTGAATAAATGAATTTTGCTTGAGTGAATCCATCTTCCATAATGCCTCAACAGTTCTTTTTAAAACTGTAAATATAAGTCTGGAGTTCAGGATTGTGGTCACTCTGGAGCCAAAACCCATTAGCGTAGAATTGATGAATGGTTTGCGATGGATGAGTTCACTCACAGAGAATATCTGACTAGAGAAGAAAAGATAATGAAGGACAGCACCTTGGATGTCAATATTGCTTAAGAATTAAGCAGAAGGAAGTAAATTAGGGAAAGCTCCTGGGAAGGAGCAAAGAGGGAGGAATAAAACCTGTGTATTTTAGAACTTAAGTGAGAAAACATTTTAGACAGGAGGGTCCGTGGGTGAAGTGGTAATGGTGTCAGGCATGGAGGATATCTTACCCAAACTTCTCTAGTCAAATATGCAACATGCTATCAATAGAATACTGAACTCCTCTATATTAACTGAAATTACTACTTGTCATTTGGTTCTTAAATTGACCATACTGGACTTCTTCCACTCTGTAGGATCTGGTGGTTCATTCTGACAGGAACAGACCAATATTCCAGAATAGGTTTGTCTTTCCTCCCTATAAGGCCTTGCTCATTGGCACTCTCCAAAGACTTATGGAATGTTTCATCTACAGGTGCAGTATCTCACATAACATCCTTTTAGATCAGGAAGTCACTTTGTAAAAGGAAAAGATTAGGGGTGGGCCTATGAGTATGAGATCCACTCTTTCTACCATAACATATCCCCCAGAAGTTAATGACCTGGTAGAACACTGGAACATCCTGTTATGGGGATAGCTGACCTGTAAGCTTGGAGACAATACTTGACGGTGATTCACTGAGTCAAAGGAGTTAATAAGGTACTAACCAAGAACCAGAGTGTCTGCGTTTGGCACCGCTCCTAAATAGCTGCCATCTGTCTCCATGTGAAAAATCAGTGCTTCCCATTCCTGCAAATTTGATTCCTGAAGGCTTAGAGGTGCTGATTAAGAGAGGGGGAATATACCCACCATGGAACAAAGGAAAATAATCCCTTTCAATTATAAACTATGATTACCACTTGAGCACTTCCATGGCCTTGTGGCAGGGAAGAAGGGAAGTCACCTTCCTGGCATCAGTGATCGACCTTGATTATCAAGAAAGGGCAGGAGCATAAGAAGGGACTAGGAAGGAATGTTTGGAACCAAGGTGATCCACTGGGGTATCGCTTGGTACGTCTATGCCACATTTTCATAGTAGAGCGAAAGGTATAGCAACCTCATCCTGAGTGGTATGACCTGAAGCCAGAAGAGGTGCTAACTGAGCATGAGAGAATCTAGAAGGGACAGATAGTGGGGGAGGGAGTGATGGTATTAGTTGTAGCCTTGAGACCAGCTGGAATAGCCGGGCCGTATTTCATCCCTTTGACTTTTCCTGCTAAACTACCCCATGAAGTGGAGTGCATAGGAATCCTAGAAGGGATGCTTTCAGATAGTATTAAAGAAATGGGTCCAAGTGGCACAGATCACTTACTAGAGTGGATGCTGTGAAGCACTGCCAAGATCCCCCTTTAAGAAAGTACTCATTTCCCTGGTTTGCTGGGAGTGCTGTTTGCAGACCACATTCAACATAGAGTCCCTTTAGAGATTGCCTCAGCTGCCTAGCAGGGCTTCTCTCAAGGTAATTCCCCTCCCCAGGACAGCTAATGTCCAGTAACTGACATTATCAGGCTTATCCCATGGGGGAAATAAGAGCCTGGGCATCCTGTCTTTTTTTTTTTTTATAAATTTAATTTATTGGTACATTCTAGGTAGACAGTACAGTTATATTCATTACTAGGATCTTGTACCTTTACATGCCAGGTCTTGGTTCTCATTTTTTCCCCTTCTCCCCACCCTCCCTTCACCCTCCCCTCCCCTCCCCCTTCAAACACTTTAATTCCATTTTTACATTTTCTCATATTTTTTTCCTTTTCCCTTATTCCCCCTTCCCTATCCTCACTGTCCCTACACCTTTGGTCCTTTTCTTCCTATTTGCTAAGTGTCCCATTAGGATCTTGAGTACTATTATAGTTTTTCACACCAGAGATACTATTCGATATTTGCATATGTGTGCCTTCCTTATGTATTTCACTTAGAAGTATATCCTCAAAATGTACCCATTTAACTATGGATGAATCTGCTTTCTCATTCTTTATGGCTGAGTAGTATTCCATTTTGTAGAAAAACCACATGTTTATCCAGTTTCCAATGGATGGGCAGATGGGCTGTTTCCAAGTCTTAGCTATGACAAACTGTGGGTATCCTGTCTTTACTTGGGATAATGCTGAAGCTCTGTTCTAGCTCCAGCTTTCCCTTCAATGTCAACCAAGGCTAATATGAGATTTGCATCACAGACCCACTGCTCTCTCTTTCCAACCCTGCTGCCTTCATCTCCTGCCATAGGTACTAATTGCAAGGATTCTTTGTAGTAAGCGTCTTGCATGTTAACTGCAGATTCTTCTCTCTGGGGAATTCCATTCTGTGGCACTTTCCTAGTGTCCAGTCATGTCATTATTCCTGGTGATTCTCTTCACATCAATGTTCACCATTTCTCCAGATCTGGGATTATTGTTCTCCTCCTTAGGGAACCCCTGTCTGTTGGTTTCAGCTTATGAGGCTCTTCATTCATGAAATCCTCTTCTAGATAGAGGTGCATCTAGTCTGGCACCATCTCTGAGCAACCTCAACCACCCAGTTTTCCCTAACATTACTGCCATTAAAGTGGAGCCTCTGAACACTCTCCCACTCAACCAAAGGGTTATACCTCTTTCAAACACATAGAAAAGGACATCTGTTTCTACCCATGTTTATTGAACACTGACTACAGCAGAAGCACCAAGATACTATCTGGGAATTTAAAGAGATAAATTATGTCTTTTCCCCAAAGAATTTAGAAAAATGTGCTGGACTCACAGTCTCTCCTTAGAAGCAGCACAGCTTTTTAGTTTTTCACACATTACATGCTTCCTTTCCTTTGGAGCCCAGATACTGCTGTGAGCTTCAAAAGCAACATTCAGAAAGGGTGACCGAACACATCCCAGCCTATATGCTCTTCCCCTTCCCAGCCACTGGAGTGAGCAGCCAGCTCACACACATGCTTCAAACCTGAGTGCTGGAACAGACTAAACACAATTTATTTTCTTCCGGTTTATTCTCAAGATGTAGTTGATGAGAATGATTCTACCAACCAGGGGACTCAAGGACAAACACTAGTAACAGAGCTGCACTCTATAAGCTAAGTAATTCAAGGATGGGTGGTCCTCAGAGACTGTTTACACTGGCCTATATCTAAGCACAGGATGATTAAGGAGTTCAAGACTCAGACTTCTGGCTGTAGGTATGAGAGGTCACATTCAGCATTGTACATTATTACACATTGCTCTCCTAAAAGGACTAACTCCACAGGGAGAAGTCTTCAGAGACCATTTGCTATACTGATACCTACTTTAGATTATCTTATTAAAATAATAATTACAACTTCATCCAGGTGAATAGGAAGGGTGCTATGACCTGTTTACATGTTGGTAAAATAAATTTACTCATGCCTGTCCAGGCTGCCTCATGGTTTCTTATGCAAAAGTATATGAGTTCATAAAGACTAAACTGCTAAACTAATTGGCTTGGTCACATAGCTCAGAGACATGTTTGATTTTGATAGAACCATGTTTTAAATCAGGGTGCCCTCAGATGAATGACCAGTTCCCAACAGGTTTAACATCTGTCATTCTCATTAATTTATGTAAGCTGCTTGACTCTAAAGAGTTTTTAGTTTGTAATCTTGCCTAAGACAATGTAAAATTTTACTATTATCAGTGCTTTAAAAGAAACTCCTCCTGTTGCATTGGTACATGCATCATTAGCGATGCTTAATAAATTATAGATAAATCTCTCTATATATTAACAATAAATGCATCCCATTATAATAGGATGGATGTTAAGGAGGAGCAGAACACAAAGATGCAAAAAAAAAAACCAGAAAACAAGCAAATGAAGCAAAATAACAGAAGCTAACTAAAAGTAAGACAAGTGTAGGAATCAGTGGCGAAGGAGAAACTGGGGTTCATCTCTTTAAAGAGAAAAGAAGAATACTAAAACACCAAGACTGCCTACCTAGTGAACACAAGCACTCTTAGGGGATGAGGCTCAGGGGAGGGGAAATAGAAGAGGCCTTTTAAAGACTAAACAGATAAACAAAACAAAACTGAACTGTGTATGTCCTATATTAGAAAGCAATGCCTCTGAGTGTTGCTGATTGGCAGACAACATCTGGGATTGTTGAATAAACAAGTACTGGGCTAGCTTGGAGTCATTAGCTGCATATGTGAGGTGTGCAGTTTGGGATGATGACACCATCTGTCCCTACTGCTGTGTGAGAGAGCTCTACATCAAGATCATGTTTCAGCCCATCTCTGCTCTGTAAGCAAAGCGCCTGAGTTGGGATTATGACACCCATCAGGTCTGCTCTGGTGCTGGCAGAGTAGGCGGCCTGGTCAAGGTTTATAGCTGCTATAGTTTTTCTTTCACCTTACACCTGCAATTTACCAAGTCCTGTTGATCTCTCTCAGTATTAACCACAGCCCTGGTTGGAGTGCACATTTTCAGCATGCTATGCCTGGAATACTGACCTGGTTCTCTTTTGGCTTTCAGACTCTAGGTTCTTCCTGCCTCAACTCTTACTACATTGTATTTGTCCCTTACTTACTGCCCCCCCGCCATGTTGTTTTTCAAGTCCATTTTAAATTCCAACTGCAGGGATCCATCCTGTCCTCCCGTGTAAACCTCCTGCTGCATTCCTGCCTGAGTGTGCCCTTTTTGCTATTGACCTGCTCTCCCTGTGCCTTCACACTCACCTGAATCTGAGCCTATTCAACTTCACATTTGCAAGGGCCTCCCCACTTTTCTTACCAGTTGTTTATAATTTTAACTTACTGTTTTAATTTTGGAAAATGGGTTTATGTGTAATTTTATTGGAAGCTCTGGCATAGGAATATAGTGATTTTAAAAAATCATTGACTTGCTGAGGATTTAGCTCAGTGGTGTCCTTGCCTGTCTCTAAGTGTAAGGTCCTGAGTTCTAGCCCCGTACCAAAAAAAATAAAATAAAATAAAAAATCATTGACCCAAGCATGGCTTATTTATCTGGAAAGATAGCTTTGTCACTTTGGGAAGAACCCATGTCCTGTGGTGAGGGAGAAAGAGAGACCTAATGTGCCACCAGTCCAATTGTCAACTGGAGGGTATGGTATATATCATAGAAAAATTGCCTTCACCTGGAGCAGAGGCCAGCTGGCTACAGCCTCTTGATCAAGCAACCAGCTCATTGCGTTTTTGTAAATGAAGCTTTGTTTAAACACAGCTAAGCTCATTTGTTTATGCATTGCTTATGATTGCTTTCCTGCTATAATGGTACAACAGAGAGCATATGGGCTGGAAAACCTAAAATTAAAATTCAGTGTTAAGCCCCTTAGAGAAAATGTTTGTTGACACCTGACCTAGAGCTTTCTTGTTTATTTTAGACTGCCTGGCCTCTTCTATTAAATTGTGGTACTTCCTCCACTACAACTTGCAGTGCACTCCTTACAGAGCAAACACTGTGTTTCTGATTGAATGACAGGCATTCAGCCAAAAAAAAAAAAAAAAAATTAAGTGTACCAAATAAGCAGCAGAATCTAGAGATGATTTATATTTTATGCAATGGAAAGGCTATTTCCATGCCTTTTCTTCTCCATACATTGATTTTTAAAAAACTTTTTCTCCACAAGGGCACTTTAATAAAAAAGTATCTCAAACTTTGCTGAAGAGGTTTTAAGGAAATAGCCTCTTTGCAGAAGGCAGCTATGTTCACAGCTGCAGCCTCTGTCCTACCACAGGGCCTGGCACCGAGTAGATACTCGACAGATATCAGTCAAATGAAAGCTGAATAAATGAGCTTCCTCTTTCTGGCTTCAAACAATTATATTTAAAATATGTTGTTTGAAAACATATGTAAACTTGAATTTCACAATATTCATAGCTCTCCAGTTAAATAGCACCCAGGCATATGTTTGGAAAATGCCAGCAGATTTTCAGAGAGATCATCTAAAAAAGCAAGCATTGATTGAAGGAACACCCATCAGGACAATTCTGTATATTGGGAAAAATCTCACCCCACACCAGAAGCAAAAGAACAGCATGATGACCAGGATGAATACTGGCAGGCTTCATTTGAGAAACAGGCTGTGTTTACCAATGACATTCATTTGTAAGGAAACACTTTGACCTACATTTTTGTTTTCAAGGAAAATTTTACACATAATGGCTACAGTCTAAGCTAAAGAAATCATTTTGGGGACAATGGCTTGGGAAGAAAGTAAATCAGAGTTCAGTGGATCTATTATGTCACTAATCAGTTAATCTGGGCAAATACTTTATGGTCAAGTTTCTGAGGTTTTGTTTATCTATAAAATAGGAGAAAATAACATAAATGTTTTTGGGATAATTAAATGTGATGATGTAATGAACTGACTTTCACTATTCCTGGCACACAGTGAGTAATTTTTAAAATTCAGTTTCCCTTCTCCTAGACCAGGTGAAGCTTAATTTGAAATCATCTATTACTTGTGGTACACTCTTCTCTCTCCTCTTGTTTCCTCCACAGTCTCCTAGAGCTCCATGACCTATGTCATTTTCCAGCTCTATCTCACTCCCCGAAGTACTCCAGACTCCAGAATAATTAAAACTCTCCTTCCTCCAATGTGTCCGATCTTGCCCCTGTGTGAGAAGAAAAGCGACTGAATGGATTTACTTAAACTGAGGCGTTAATGGTTTGACTCTCCTAAAATGGTTTATGTTTTTAAAAGTACGACTAGGTCACCCACAGCAATCACTAGCAGTCAAATTAGAATGCAAGCAGAGGAGAAAGAGTGCCGTTCCCTTAGAAACGGTTTACTTTTCACCACAGACTGGACTGGTGCTGTCTGGGAAGCTGCTGCTGGGGTCAGTTCTTCTGAGTCTCTTGTGGATGAATAGCTCTGGAAACACACTGAGTTGTGTGTGAGTAAGCCGAGGTGCATTTTTCTGGGAAGAAGGTCTTCAGCTTTCATTAGATCCTAAGAGTGAAACTGCATGACTCCAGAATGGTTAAGAAGCTTGGCTGGAAGCTGTAGCTGATTCTGTGGTTTGTTGCCTGCCCACACTTCTGCTTGCTTAGATTTTCTGAACACTTCAGTGCTGATTGTCTTCACCACATGCGCCTGAGTACTCAGTGCTGGGAGGAAGGGGAAGGCAGATGGGACATGAACAGCACTGGCCATTTTCTCTGCGGGAATTTTTTTAAACATAATTTTTCTTTATAAAAGGTGACTTCTCACTAGAGAAAATTTAGGACCTAACTAAGGAAAAATAAGAAGAAAAAGCTAGAGAAATGCACTTATTTTTAAGCATGTGTGCCACTTTAGTAGCTATGTGGCTGTTGTTGAAAAGTGAAATTTCTTTGCTTTTAAAATGGATATACAAGTAGTATCTATACCATACAGTGGTTCTTTCTGGCTGGCCTCAGTAAGTTACTTGTTTTGTTATTCATAGGCCTGGGTTTCTCTGTCTATTAATTGGAAAAATTTACTACAGTCTGAACACCATTTATTAAATAACCCTTTATTTTCTCACTTGGATGGTCACTTATAAAATGAATACTTATGAATTAGGGAACACAAGTAGAGTTTTAAATATGGAGGGCTCTGAAGCTAAATTTCTGTTTCCAGAGAACTGAAGTACAAGTACCTGCAGGTTTAGGCAGATAGGATAGCATGTAAAGTGAGGTCTGAAGCAAAGCTGAGAGGTCTGCACTTCCTAAAGGCTTTCAAATTCAAAGGGCTGGGTTTCTCACTTTTCTTTTTTGGGAACAAAGTGAGAAAATAAAACTTCCCAATCTTATTTGCAACATTTAGGCACATTTTATACTGCAATGTAAAGAAATCTATATATTTAGAGAATAATAAATTTAAATAAAGGGCTTTCTTGAACTCTTATCATCAAGATACCCAGGAATATGCATTCTACTATGGTCATAAAAATGTTCTGAGTACCTTCCCTGATTGGAGAGTTCTGCCACTGGAGTCTTGAGTCCTCTGAGACCTATTATTCCTTGCCCCTCAGCTTCACACCTCACCAATCCAACCAACTTTCCAGTCTGTGTTTGAGAAACTGAAAAATAGTAAGCCCAAAGTTGTTCATTTTCCATGTGGCCAAATCTGAGCTGCACGTCCCATGGTTCTGTGTCATCTGGTAAATTGGACCCAAATACAAAGGGTCATAATTAATTTCTGCCATGATCCAGTTGTCATATGCATCAAACCTGAGATAAAGGAGTTGGCGGAGGATGCTGTAACTTCACAAAGGACAATTAACTGTTCTGAGTTGGGTTAAATGTAAAGTATAAAAAAAGCAACCCCTACAGGAAAAACTGCTTCAATGGAAAGACCAAAATCTAAAAAGACCACATGAGCTAATAACCCTGTTGTCTTGCTGTTGGAGGTTTATCTGATTGGAATGCTTAGACAAGATCCCTTATATACTCAGTCATCCAAGTATGTCTTAAGCTTAACTGACTTTCTTGGCCTGTGGCTGGGATATTACGATGAGGGGATGTCTAAACTTTTCTCAAGTGGTGAACCTCGTAACTGGAAGACTGACATTTTCACGCAACACATCGTTTTACAAGGAGTGCCATTAAATGGACAAGCGCCTAGGTCTGACTCAGAAATTATGAATGCTTTGGCAGAGAATGATGCTTGTGTGTTAATACTTGAATAAAAAAGAGATGGCCATCACTGATTTCCCAAGAACTGACCTACTTAAAACTCCATGCCATTATTAGCAGGGAATAACGATCTTCCCTCCTGGACCCCGGATGATCCCAAATTATCAGTGCTTTATTGAATTTCTTCTTAGACTGCCTTATTTTAAATCAGAATGTGTATCAGTTAGGATTCACTTCAGCTACATGTAACAACCTAGCCAATCAAGCAATATAATTATATTTAAAAATCATAATAGCAGCTAAAAAAAGATAGAAGTATCTTTCATATCTCTCTGTTGTAAAACAAGTCTGGAGGTAGAAAGACTAGGGCTGATATGGCATCTCCATGTCTCAGGAGTCTTGTTTTTTGTGTTTGTCTGCTTTATCATCCTTACTCTGCTGTTTCATGGTTCACTATAGCTGCTAGAGTTCCAGCTACAGCATACATACTTGAGCAAGCAGGAAGAAGCAGGGGAGAGGGAAAGAGAACTTGCACCTCTTTGAGAGTACTGTACTTGATAAGGTTCCATTTACAGTTCAACTTATGGATCTAATCAGTGTCCCTCACTTATCTCATTGGCTAGAAATTAATCACCTGGTCATAACACGAGGGAAATGTAGCCTTACAGTTGTCAAGCTAAATTTCCTTATTAGAAAGGAAGAAGTGGTGAGTGGATGTTGAAAAACTGAACAATAAATCTGCTACAGATTATCAGTTCATCAAGTCTTGAATCTATGGAGCCTACAGACCCTCATCACAATCTACCATAGTCTCTGAGAGGCAGCCTTCTGGAGCATGGCCAGTGCAGGC
Source organism: Fukomys damarensis (assembly GCF_012274545.1). Taxonomy (NCBI): domain Eukaryota; kingdom Metazoa; phylum Chordata; class Mammalia; order Rodentia; family Bathyergidae; genus Fukomys; species Fukomys damarensis. The sequence continues at coordinate 8,887,260 of NW_022900916.1, forward strand.
AAAATTATGTTGAAAGTAGATTCTGTACAAAATGGACTTAGTGAAAACCATGTTACAAGGTTAAGCAGATTTCTTTTGTGTAAGATCTCTTAGAATCCTACATCATTGCCCCTTGGTGTCCACAGGATACTGGTTCCAGGACCCTCCCACAGATATGTCCTTGATTCTCATGCCCCTTCTTTAAAACGGTGCAATATTTGCGTATAACCTTAATGCATGCTGCTATCTATTTTAAATCTTCTCCAGACTGTTTATAATGCCTAGTACAATGTAAATGTTATGTAAATAGTCATTATACTCTACTATTTAGGGAATGACGGGGGTGGGGCCTGTACATGTTCAATACAGCTAAAACTTTTTCCCCTGTATTCTCGGTCCCTGGTAGTTAAGTCTGTGGATATTGAATCTATAGGTATAGAGGGATGATGGTATTTGCATGTCTATTAGGAATCCCTAAGGAGTGTCAGGAGCTCTAAGACAGATTTCTCTAACATACTAACATGTAAATCATTTTTTTTAACGTTTCCCCCCATGAGTTTGTAATGGTCTTAGTGTTCCAGAGGACATATTTTGAAAAATGCTGATCTAGTAGAAAAACTATGGAATTTGTAGTCAAACTAAAATAAATTAAATCTTTTTTTTAAAACAAGGTCTCACTATGTCATTTAGGCTAGCCTTGAACTCACTATGTAGCCCAGCCTACCCTGATGCGACTACTCCTGCCTCAGTTTAACAGAGCTCTGGGACTACAGACATGGCTACCACACTCAGCTGATATATCAAGTTCTTGATCTTTTACTTATAGTATTGTGTTTCTTGCAGATTAGTTATAAGGATAAGATAAATAACATTAGAATTGATCCAAGTATGGCTCCTAGTAAATCGTACTTATAAAATTATTGATCTTTTGTTTATACTATTGTGTTTCTTGCAGATTGGCTATAAGGATAAGATAAAATAACATTAAAATTGATCCAAGTATTGGTTCCTGGCAAATAGTACATATCTCTTTTTATTAATACATTTTATATTTGGAAAAGTTTTAGATTTCCAGAAAAATACAGCAGGGAGTATGGACAGTACCTACATATTCCTTGTATAGTTTTCCTTATTTTAACTATATTAATTTAGTAGATTTTAAATATTTAATGAACCACTATTGATATATCATTAACTAAAATTCATTATTTATTCATGTTTCCTTGAATTTACCTTACGCCCCTTTCCTATTGTAGAATTCTATCCAGGATATTATATTACATTTAGTGGGCACGTCTCCTTAAGGTCCTCTCGGTTGCCATAGTTTCTCACATGGGCTTCATAAAAACAATAATTTTGAGGAACACTGTGCAGGTACATGATACAATGCCCTGTTACTGGAATCAGTCTGATAGTTCACTCATGATCAGATTGTATGGGTTTTGGGGAAGGGCACAGGGATAAATCATCATTTTTTGATATTTGAGGGTACATACTATCAACTTGATTCATAACAGTTGCTCTTCAACTCAATCACCTGGTTGAATAGTGTTTATCAGGTTTATCCATTGTAAACATGCTTTTTCCCCCATTTTCATAGAATTCACCATGTGATCACACTTGCAGTGAAACCCACTTTCCTTTAGAGTGGAGTATCCAGATACCTTACTTGGACTTTTGCATGAGAGATTTGTCTGTTTTTCCTGATTTGTTAATTTATTCAATAACTTATTCATATTATGGATATAAATAATTCATTGGTGCTTATTTTATACTTTGAGTTATAAACCAGTACTTTACCTTTGGCCATTGGAAGTATGTGTTGGACCCCATGTCCCTTTAATGTGCCTTCATCAATGTGAGTTTTTTATTTTATTCTTTACATTCAGGCTAGTGAAGTCAACGCACTACAAAATAGTCCAAGCTCATCATATATTTCCTGCTTCAGACTTAGGATGAACCATCGTTTTAAGGCTCCCTATTCCTATTCCTCATTACGACAAGTATCATAATAACTTCCTCCCTTTGCTGATCTGTAAATTTCCATTCCAACAGCAAGAAATCTGGCTCACATCATCTGCCATTCATTTACTTAATTTCCCAATTCCTATAAATAGAGTAGTATCTGAATTTTACTTTCATAGGAAACAACTTTATCAGCTCGAGTACAGTATTTCTGTGCAAATTCTTTTTGATTTGTTTTATTTTGAAAGTTTATCTACATTAAAAGTCATGCTTTGTGTTGTAGAATTTGATGAGTTTTGACAAACATATATCATACATCTACAATTACCATATTATACATATTCTTTCACCACCATAAATATCTCCTACATTCCATCTGTTCATCCTTTCTGTTTTCCTTAAATCTTATAACTATTGGTAATGTTGTTGCTACTTTACTTTTAATTTTTTCAGAATGTCAAACTTGTAGTCATGTAGTATGTAGCCTTTTTCAAACTGGCTTCTTTTACTCAGCAATATGCCTCTGAAATTCCTCCATATTTTTCTGTGGCTTGGTAGCTCACTTCTTTTTATTGCTGAAAAAATAGTGCATTGTGGGGTTGTACCATAGCTTGTTTATTCATCTCACATTGCAGGATATTTTAATTGCTTCCAGGTTTTGGAAATTATGAATACAACTGCTATAAACATTCCTATGCAGGTTTTTGTGTGGGCATAGTATTTCAACTCAATTGGATAAATACCTAGAAGCACAATTGTGAATCATCTGGTAAGACTATGTTTAATTTTGCAAGAAACTGATGAACTGTCTTCCAAAATGTACCATTTTGCAGTCCTATCATCAATGAATGAATATTCTTCTTGTTCCACATCCTCAGCAGTGTTTGGTGTTGTCAGATTTTTTTTTTTTTGGGATTTTAACCATTCTAATCATGTGCAGAGAAATATAATTGTTTTAATTTGCAATTTCTTAATAACAATATATTAAGCATACTTTCATATGCATATGTTCTATCTATATATATTCTTAGAAGGGTCCATTTAATCTTTCATCCAATTTTTTCTTGGGCTATTGTTTTCTTATTTTTGATTTTTAAAAGTTCTTAGTAGATTTTTGGATACACTTATTTTATTAGCTATGTGTCTTGCAAATATTTTTCCAGTTTACATTTTGAATTTTAGAAAAATAGATTTTATTTTTTAGAGATTTTAGGTTCACAGCAAAATGAAGCAGAAAGTAGTTATCATATATCTGTACGCCTTACCTCTCATTCTTCTCCACTATGAACATCTTATAACAGAGTGTTAAAATCAATGAAACTACGCTGACACATCATTATCATCCCAAAAAGTTTATAATTTACAGTAGAGTTCACTCTTGATATTATATGCTCTGTGATTTGGGACAAAGGTATAATGATACATCTATCCTTATAGTAGTCTGAAGAATGTATCATTGCCCTAAAAATTCTCTGTGCTTCTCCTGTTTATCTCTCTCCCACTAACTTCTGTAAACTACTGATCTTTTTAATGTTTCTATCATTTTGCCTTTTCACTGTCACATAGTTGGGATCCTATTGTATGTACTCTTTAGATTTTTTTTCCTTCCACAAGTGATGTGCATTTAAAGTTCTTCTGTCTCTTTTAATGACTTGATAGCTTATTTCTCTTTGACACCAATATTTCACTGTCTGGACATACTATAATTTATCCATTCACCTACTGAAGTACATCTTGATTGCTTCTAAGTTTTGGAAATTATAAATAAAGCTTCTCTAACCATCCTTGTACAGGTTTTTGTATGGATGTAAGTTTTCAATTCATTTGGGTAAATGCTAAGGATCACAATTGCTGGATCGAATAGTTTATATAATACTAATGCAGGGAGATTTATTGGTAGGCTTATGGGATCAGAGGCAGATGAATTCACAGTGGTCCTCTGAGTGTGCTGGGGACCTGAAGGATCCAACAGCTGCTCAGTCTGGGAATCTGAAAGTCACAGAACAAAGGGATCAAGGATGCAGCATCAGTCTGAGACCAAAGACCTGAAGCTGCCTGGAGAATCACTGGTCTGAGTCTTCATTGGAAGGCTGAAGAAAGTGGAATCTGATGTCCACAAGCAATGGCATCAAAAGCTGCAGCAGCTCAAAAGAATGGAGCTCTTCTAAGTTCACACCGACTTCCTTCTTTCCCTTTTATACCATCCAGGCTACAAGCCTATTGGATGATGGCACCCACAATCAGGATGAGTCTTCCCTCAGTTTGCTGGTCTAGATTGCAATCATGTCTGGAAACACCCCCACAGACTCACTTAGAAAAGCACTTTACTAATCTGCTAGGGGTTTCTTAATCCATTCAGTGTGACCTATCATAAGAAACTGCCGAACTCTTGTGTTCTCACCAGCAATGAATGCGAATCCCTCTTGCTTTACATCCTCACTAGTATTTGGTGTTGCTGATTTTAGACAGTCTAGTCTTCAAGAAATGATATCTCATCATTGTTTAATTTGTGTTTTCCTGAAAACGATGTGAAGCATCTTTGTAAAGGCTTCTTTGTCATCTGTATATCTTTGCTGAAGTGGTTGCCAGATCTTTTGTTCATTTTTTATAAATGTGTATTTCATAGAGCAGAAGTTTTCAGTTTTAGTGAAGCTCAACTTACCAATATTTTTCCTTGGTACTGGTGATTGAACCTAGGGCTTCACACACATTAACCCCCAATTTTTGCTTTCATATCTAAAAACTCATCACCAAACTCAAAGTCACCAAGATTTTCTCCTAACTTCTAGATCCATTATAATTTGCATTTTACATTTATAATCCTATTTGAGTTAATTTTTGTTAAAAGCATAAGACCTATGTAGATTAATTTTTTATTAGTTTCTTTCTTTCTTTCTTTCTTTCTTTCTTTCTTTCTTTCTTTCTTTCTTTCTTTCTTCTTTCTTCCTTCCTTCCTTCCTTCCTTCCTTCCTTCCTTCCTTCCTTCCTTCCTTCCCAGGGATCAAACTCGGGACTTTGCGCTTGTGAGGTGGGCTGTGGAACCACTGAGCTAAATCACTGGCCCTAGATTCATTTTTTAATCTTTCCTTTTTCTACTTTCTCTGGTTTAACTTGAAATTTTTATATAATTTTACTTTCTCATCTCTCTTAGTATGTAAATTCTACTTCTTCCCCAAAGAAACCTCTTTAGTGGTGATATATATTTAAAATTAATCCAAGTCCACTTTCAAATAACATTCATGGGTAATGTAGCTACCTTATAACAGACCTGTCCCCATTCCTTCCTCCTAATGTTAATGTCATTCATTTCATTTATTCATATGCTATAGTTACATAATATGAGGTAAAAATACAGTGAATATTTATATTAAAATTTTTATTCCAGTAAAAGATGTATCACCATTAATCCCCCTTGTTAAGAACACACTTACCATTCTTGCCATTTTCTGAAGCAGTTCTGTAAGTCCTCTTTCATAAGTGTCTATGAGATGTGAGTAAAAAATATGATGAATTCTGCTATGAATGTTACCCAACAGCAAAAGCAGACTTGCAAAACCATTACAAGGTGTCCCAACCAACCTTATTCACTGGATCTGGCACTCTACAACTTCGGGTTCTTCTCCAAAGTCAAAATGACATAAAAGATAAACTCTTGGAATCAATTCAAAGTTTCAGGTCAACTAAAAACATTCATATAATGGCATTTCTAGAGCTGCTTCAGAAAATGGCAAGAACCATAGGATAATTGTGTTCAAAGTGAGGGAGAGGATTTTGAGGGAGATTAATGGCAATGTGTCTTTCACTGCAATAAATTTTTAGAATTTAAGCATTAATTGTATTTGTTGATCACACTACATATATTATTATAGTTATTACTTTTTCAGATCAATTAAGAAAATAAAACATTTTGTTTACTTCATTTATTTCTTCTCTAATGCTATCATTCTTTATGTAGATCAAAATTTCTGACAAATAAATTTATTTCTCTATTAATACCTTCTTTTAAATTTTTTTGCAGGGATGGTCTTTGACAACAAATTTGCTCCATTTTTAACAGGGAAATTGTTTCTCTACTTTTGAAGGATGTTTTTTCCTGGATATAGAATTCTGGTTTGATGTTTTTGTTTTTTTCAACATTTTAAATAATTCCCTGCACTTTTGTCTGGCTTCATGGTTTCTGATGAGAAAGCAGATGTAGTTCTTGTGTTGTCTTTCTTCTTTTGTTTGTATAAATCTTATGCTTCTTCCATAGCTGTTTGCCTTTCCCCTTTCTATTCTGTTTTCTTCCTTTGTTTTTCTGCAATTTGAATAAAACATGCTAGGCTAGGATTCCCCCTCCCTTTTACCTTGAGCCCACCTGGCTGCCAGTTTTTTTCTGAGCTACTTGGATCTACAGTTTAGTACCTATTATTAATTTTTAAATATTTTCAACTATTGATATTTCAAATGTTTCTCTCTGCTCAGTTTTCTTCCTTTTCCTCCTATGGCAATATTATAGTTACACATTTCCATTCAGTGTTTTTCTCCTTGTATTTCTGTTCAGGAGGATTTTTACTATCATATCTTCAGTTTTACTAATCCTTTGTTTGGCTATGTCAAATCCCCTTGAAATCGAAAGCAATCTTCATTTCTGTTTCAATATTCTTCTTTGGATTCTTTCTCAGCATTTCCATCTCTTTGCCTATTTTACTCATGTATTTTTTCAAATTTTCTACTTTCTTGTTTAGAATCCTTAGCATATTAATAACAGTTGTTTTAAGTTCCTTAGCTCATAATTCCAAAATGCATCATGTGAGTCTGCTTCTGATTCTTGCTTTGTCTGTTTAGATTAGATTTTTTTTTCTTAACTTTCATCATTCTTTGTAATTTTTTGTTAAATCCAGACATGATGTATCAGTTATATGGGCTTTCATTGTAAGATTTTATGGTAATCTGGCTGGGAGCTGGCTATGTTTAATGTTTCTGTGGCTTTTTTCAAAGGCTTTTCCTTGTTTTTGTTTTTTGTCCCTTCCTTGTTGCCTTTCCTAAAACTACTTTTTAAATAGAATGCACATGTTGCGTTTCTTTCTGTCATAATCTGCTGTTATCCTTGCTGCAGCCCTATTGGTGTGGTAAGGTGTGAGAGAGAGGAACTTTCCATCTTTTAGTGGGTTCAAGACCCTGGACTATGGCATTCAGAAGTGTTTCTGTCCTTTTGTTCTCCTTTAAGATAAGTCTTGAAGACTGGAAAAGACTGCAGTTGGCTAATTGCCCTTCCTCTCAATAGATAAGACCAGTAAAATTTATTCCTTTGGATAACAGAGCTTTGTTTTGGAGAATGCTTTGGGCATCTTAGAAAATGGTACATTTCCCTCTTCTTGTCCTGAAACAGGAGGGGATTTTTCTTAGATTTTTTACCTTGTAAACCCTATAGGTTTTCTAAAGGAATAACCCACTGAAGTGTGGGGCTCCTCTTATACTGGCCTCCAGAATTTCTCACACTCAGGCTAATTTATACTCAGTCTCCAGAAATTTATCAGAACTGCCATTTAAATTTTTCTACTAATTTATTACCCCCACATAAACTGATGTTAGCTGTAATGCTCTTTGCCACTTTCCACATTTCAGGTGTCAGTTTACCCTACAAACATCAATTCTCTGAGTCAAGAAAAAGTTGTTAATTTCAGTTGGTTCAGCATTTTTTGCTGTTGTTGTAGGATGGGAATGATGACTTCCAAGTTCTTTGCATGTTGGAGCTGAAAAAGGAAGTCTCCCTGTCTGATTATATTTAATCCTAGAGTTCATTCTTTTACATTGGTCTTTTTTTCTCACTACCTTTCCCAAATTTCCTAGCTTTCATCTGCCAGTTGAACATAGATTAGGCCATTATCCTGTATTATCTATCTATTCTTAAACAAATGCTTTTCTCTGTCATTACTATATGTTTGTTTTAAGTTTCTCATATATTGTTTCATAAAATGAGTTTATTTATCCATTTTCCAGTTGATAGGCAATTGGGCTGTTTCCAAGTTTTAGCTATTACAAACTGCATTGCTTTAAATGAGTGTGTGCATATATCACTGTGTTATGATTCTTTTAATTCTTTTGGGAAGATACCCAGCAGGGGAATCTCTTTGTCAAATGGGACTTCTACTCCTAGTTTTTTGAGATATCGCCATATTAAGTTCCACAATGGTTGCACCAGTCTGCATACCTATCAACAATGGAGAAGAGTTCCTTTCTCCCCACAACCCCACCAGCATTTGTTGTTGGTTGATTTCTTGATAGCAGTCATTTTTTTCTGGAGTGAAATGGAATCTCAGTGTTGTTTTCATCAGCATGTCTCAAATGACCAGCAATGTTGAACACCTTTCATATGTTTATTTGCTGCTTTTACTTCTTTGTTTGAGAAATGTCTGTTCATTTCAGATGCCCTTTTTTGAATTAGGTGTATAAATTGGGGGGGGTTCTGATTTTTTTTAATTCTTTATATATTCTGGATAGTAGACCTTCGTCTGAGGAACATCTGGTAAAATTTTTTTCCCACATTGTAGGTTGTCTCTTAGCTCTGTTGGGGGTTTCTCTTGCATTGCAGAAGCTTTTTAGTAAGGTGGGATCCCAGTTGTTGATTCCTTGTGCTAGTTCACATGCAACTGAGGTTTTGTTCATCAAATCTTTTTCTATTCCATTGTCTTCAAGAGTTCTGCCTAACCTGTCTTCCAGCAAGTTTAAGTGCTTCTATTTCAATATTTATATCTTTGATCCACTTTGCTTTTAGTTTAGTGCATGTTGAAAGATATGGGTCTAGTTTTAGTCTTTGGCAGGTTGAAAGCCATTTTTTCTATCACCATTTATTAAAAAGGCTATCTTTCATCCTGTGAGGGTGGTTGGCTCCTTTGTCGAAAATGAGGTGGCTAAGTATGTTTGGAGTTGTTTTTGCATCTTCTAATCTGTTCCACTGATCCTCAGGTCTGTTTCTTTGCCAGTACCATGCTGTTTTTATCACAGTAGTTTTGTAGTATAGTTTCAAGTTGGGGATTGTGATACCCCTCTGCCTTGTCTTTGTTGCCTTGCAATTCTAGGTCTCTTCTGGTTCCAAATGTGGTTTTTGTTGTTGTTTGTTTATTTTTTATAAAATGGAGTACTACTCAGCTCTGAAGAATGAGAAACTAGAGACATTTGTAGCTAAATGGATGCACATAGAGGCCATACCCTCAAGTGAAATAAATAGGATACGTGTAAATACTGAATAGTTTTTCTAGTATAAGAAACTGAAAGTGTAAATAAGTATCAAAATGTATAATAGATGATGTGAAAGTGGAAGAAAAAGTCTAAAAGGTAAGAGGAACTAGGAGGGGTAGGGCAAAGAAAAGAGGTGAAAAGAAAAAATATGAGAAAAGGAAAAAATGGAAAGAAAGTCTTTGTAAATAGGGAGGGTGGAGTGGTTAAACGGAGGTTCAGGGGGATGGGAAAAAATAAGAACCAAGATATATGATGTAAAGGTACAAAATCCCAATGATGAATGTTACTGTATTATATACCTAAAATGAACCAATAAATTTAAGGAGTAAAAAAGGCTTATTTATAGTCTTACCATTTGTCTCACATTCTAGAACATTTTCATCTTCCTCTTCTTTTATTTCTACTCTGATAATGAAATTTTTGATCAAAATAAAGGAGGATTAGTCATAGTTAAGATTTTTTTATATGAAGCAATACACTGACTGCTCCAGAAATATTGTCAACCAGGTCTTTAAGTAGAACTTACATAGGTACTGGTTTTAAGCACAATTATTTTGTTCTGAAATTTATGTAAATTTCAGACTATTGTCCAGACTTCTGGTTCATTTCTTTTACCCACTATAGTTTTAAAATGTTTTACCTTCTTTTGAAATAACTGAAAAATAATATAGTCTACAATTACTTGCTAAAATTACATGAGTAGTAGAAGAATAAAATCAGGTCTCCAACCCCAGAATAATCTACATCTACTATTGTCATTCTTTAAAATAGGAAGATATAATTAGAGTAACCCAAAATATTTTTTAAATTACTTTGCATAGATAAAAAGTAGATTTCACTATAGAGTTTCATTATAAAGCTAAAAGACTAGAAAATGAATGGTGGTAGTCCAGGAATAGATGATAGTGGTAATTAATATTCATAACAACCATTGTATAGCTATAAAATATTACTGATTGTTAGAGCTAGTATATAAAATCCAATTGACTTCCTCAGGATTAGCACAGTAATGTCATTATAGTCTGAAAATCATGTTATAAAACTATAATCATGTTGGCCTAAATAAAATGAGAATTTGTACCAGGAAAAAAATTAATCTTTTCCTCCCTTTTTGTGTTTGACTTAATTCAAAATTTTGAATAATTCAAAATATTTGAATTTTACATCACACAGTACTATCAAAATTGTTTGATATTAGAAAATAGGAGCACCAGCTCAGGTGCCATCTATAGATTGTTACAGAACATGGAAAGGTAACAGTACTGTGGTAATTCCTGGTTAGAAAAAACAAAACAAAACATACCCAAAAACAAAAAACAAGCAACTTTATGGAAAGAAGCAAGTTCTCAAAAGGTAATGCAAAATACAGAATTGAAAGAGCTATTTAAATACTATTTTTATGTTGACTGAATGAAGTACACTGCTTATTTCAATTTATGAACTTCTGTGTTCATTTATATTTGATTTTATAGTTTTTACGCACCAAATCAAATGAAAAAACTTATTGTGCAAAAATGTTCTTTCCATATTTCTGCATCCTCATCAGTTATATAAGCTTGGGTTATTAAGTTTTAAAGGGTGGGGGCTGGTGGCTGACCCTGGATTTGAATTTTCTCCATTTCTTTCTTCTCGGGTTCTTCTTTCTTTAGTGATCAAATGACAGCAAAAGAAGCCTCTGAGCTTCTTTCCTATCAGAATATCCTTTACCTTTTCAGTCTCCTTCTTGTTCTTCTCTCTCCTTTACCTCTGCCTTCTATTTTTCTCCTTTTCTTTCCCCAAATCATTGTCTCTTGTCCTGTTTCTGCTGCTTCTGAAAGACATTCACAAAATATGCTCTTTAAAGCACTCACCGTATTTAATAAAATAGCTTACTTTGCACAGTTTCACGTCTCTTATTAGTGGTATTTTATTTTCATTATTGTGATGAGTAACTGTTATGCTTTCTGCTCACCCAACCTGTTTTTTAACAGTCTTACGATATTTAAGAAATGTGCAATTTATAAATTCAATGTCTCATCCCCAGCTGACTTTGCAGCCAAAGCACAGGCGTGTGACTGAGATTCTAAATGTGACTCACTCACATGAGATTCAGATTTATAAAAGAACAACCTGGTGCTGGAGCATCAGCATGCAGGCAAGGCAAGGTGACAGAGGTGTGGCTACCCCAAGAGCGCACACCAGACCTCCAGCTATGGGGACTATACCTGGCCGCAGGCCCCCAGCTATTGTCCTTTGAATGCTCTCACAGCATTAGTAACTGAGGCCACACTTCCCAAATGGCCATTCCCTGAATGCTGCAAGATACCTAGGCAGGCCCTCTGATGCCTGACTTCAGATGGACCTTCCAGAACTCCCCTCCACTGCCCAACAACCTAGCACACCTCTGTCTACCCTCCCTCCCTTTCCCCTTTCCCGACCGTCAGCCTTGGTATTGGAGTTCTGATGGCTCATCCTGCTATTCTAGTGCATTTCTATTTTTCTCACACATAGATAATTCCTGTGATAAAATGCTTGAATATTTAATTTTACCATGGTGTCTGCTTCTGAGAGGACCCAGATTAACAGAAGAGGGAAGGCAGTGGTTGCAAAGCTGAGTTTCTGGTACCAAAGTAGCAACAGTCACAAAAGTCACAAGTCAAGGTCCTGGTATCAGTAATTGATGAAAGTTGTGGTAGATGTTTCCTTAACAGGGAAATTATAAAATATGGATTGAGGCACTACCCTTAAAAACTTAATCGCAAAACTTACTATGTGACTCTCCGTGAGCTTCTTAGTGTCCCAATGTGAAGCAGAGTCATCCACCAAAAGACTTTTATCCTCAGGCTGGGGATTTAGCTCAGTGGTGCCATGCCTGCCTTGCAAGAGCAAGATTGTGAGTTCAATCCCTGGTACCAAATAAACAAACAAATGAAACTTTTTTCCTTATGACTAAGAACTCTCCATACAAAATGTACTTGTAGAGGTGGTTATGATCCAAGTGTGCTGGCACATACCTATAATCCCAGCACTTGAGAGGCTGAAGCAGGATGATCACTGGAAAAGCCAGCTTGGGCTCTCTAGTGTGTTCAAGGCCAGCCTAAACTATGTAGTGAGACCCTGTCTCAAAAAACCAAAACAACAATAAAAGTGGTTTTAAGCAACAAATACTCCAATAAACAGAGAAAAACTGGAATGGGTTATGTGAAATAGCTGGGGCTGGTGACTCTTGTAATTTAGCTAATCCTAAGAAATAGAATATTTCATGGCATACGTTGGCAAAGAGCTAATTCACTTGGGCAGTACAGTTAGCACCCTAATAAAGTGGCCATTAAAGGAAAGGCTTTGGATAATCAAATTGGTGCTGCCATAGGAAAAAAAATATGAAAGTTTTGAGGAATTTAAGGGTTTTAGGTTGAGCTGGTTGATTCTAACTACGCTGGAGAGTTTAAGATGAATAGAAGGCTTGACCTAAATTCTCAGCTCACAGAAAACAGAAAACCAGTGATTATCTATGACTGCTATAAGAATCTTGTCGAAAAAAGTAACTGCAGTATTGCAAATGAGAAAATGAAACATTTGATTCTTTGGTGGCTTCACTACACTAGTTGAACCTAACAGTTCTGTTTGTGTTTTATAAGAAAGTTAGGGAAAAGAATGGGGCCCTAAGACTTGGCATGGAAGTCTAGGGAAGAATTTAATAACTGAGTGAGCACCTCAAACCCACAAGCTCCCCTACGCCTCCCCTGAGGATGAGAACCATGAGTTCCTATGTCCAAGGAGGCTCCTCCTTCCTTGAGGTGCAGTAATCACAAGGTTATTATCTCACCTCAGTGACCTTGCCAGAAGAGAATTCTGTTTTTGCCCTACATGTATCAGCTCCCATTGTCTCTGGACTTTTATCTGGAATCAAATCCCAGAAATCCCAGCATAGGCAAATAACCAAGATCCAAAGAATCGTACACCAAAAGAATTGCAAGAGTGTGCTAATTTGTGTTGATAGGAGGAGGAAGGTGTGAGGGTATGTATAGTAGTAGATTCTGAAAGAGATAAGGAGGGAGAATATATAATAGATGGAGCTAAATTTATTGATATGAATATACTTACTTGAGTTTCTGGATTGTTTGAGAACATTAAACTGTTTGCTTGGTTGGCTGATTGAAACCTATTGTGTTTACTTTTTTTTTTTTTTTTTTTTTTTTTTTTTTTGTGTGAAGGTCCCTGTGCTTGCAAAGCAGGTGCCGGAACCACTGAGCTAAATCCCTGGCCCTTGAAACCTATTGCGAATGCTCACCAGACAGTCTTCAGGTGCTGCCCTGGATCAGCAGATAGTCAAGCTTCCACACTCTGAGGCTGTCAGACAGCACTATCCTCTGCCCAGCTAAGGTTTACTCATGGGCTCTTGGAAACCATAGCTAAGCCAGATTCTACTGCGTGAACATGAGGACTCTTGACTAATATCATATGTATCTTTAATTTCAAAAAGGTAAACACCAGATGCATTACTCATGAGTCCTCCAGAAAAATGAGCATTAGAATGTGTGTATATATAGAAAGATGCTCATTTTAAGGAAATGGCTTATATGATTAGAGTCTGGCAAGCAGCTGGTCTAAGAGTCTCCTAAAGTTTGCTCTTCCCCTGTTAGCTTATACAGCGTGTTACGCAAAGGTGGCCTCATGCCAATAAGGCATATGTGTCTTAGAAGGAGTCTGTTCAGAAAAGAACAGAAGGAGATCTGCGCAGAGTCCTTGTACCAAATATTTAAGATGAAGGTGTTTGTTCCTTCAAGGACAAACTCTGGGAGGGCAGCCAGTCCTCCCTGAGCCCGGAACATACAGAGGCCACACTTTGGTCACATGAATCTGAGTGACTCTTTTTATGTCCCCTTCACATCTGCAAAAGCAATTAGCCGTAAAGTCTGTCTACCCAGAGCAAGTCAGTCTTTCTCATCTTTCAGGCCTTCAGCTGATTGCAGAAGGCCCACTGACACCATGGACACCAATCTGCTTCATTCAAAGTAAACCAATTTAAGTGTTAATCTGATCTAAAAACATCCTCACAGCATCGTCCACAATGATGTTTAGCCACATATCTGGCCACCATGGCCTGGCCAAGTGGATACATAAACTTAACTATCACAGCAGATAGAAAAAGCTCTTAGCCAGAAGAATTCTGAGAATCAGCATTATAAATTAATAATTATTTCTATATATTACTGCATTGTCTTTTGCCAGGGATCTAAAAATAATGATTAGGACTGTGTCACTGGAGTCCAATTTAAAATGTTTAATATAATTGCTACAGAATTCCAAGTTACCTATTTTAAAAATTTGTTTATTCTAATGAGTTAACAGAGGAGTAGTTAACAGAGGAGTAGTTAACAGAGGAGTTAACAGAGGAGTAGGACACAAGTCTATTATGCTTGCTCTCTATTCATCTTTTTTTCAGTCGGTATTCTTTATTCAGAGAGTCCAAGCAGGTAAACTTGGTATTCATAGTACACACATAAATAGAAGCCTGTGAAAAATAATGGGAAAACATTAATACTCCAACATTCTGATGTGTGGTCTCATCAGGCTATTGGTCTTGCTTGTCTATATTTATTTTTCTTACCAGTAGAAACCTAAGATATGCCAACTTAGTGTGTCGTCTTACTAGATGATAACTTCCCAAATCAAAGAATAGATTATACACTTCAGTAAGAGACAAATAGATAAAAATGAGATTTAGAAAACATATTCTTCCCTAGACAAATGGAAACTTAACAATGTTACTTTTTCATGATGTTAGGGTGAGAGAGGCCCTATAGATAATATTCTTATAAAAATTTCTCTGCCATCAAATGAGATATAAAAAGTCAGTGAATTAATTTATTCTGTTAAAAGAAATTTTATAACAAAAATGTGCCAAAAAGATGAAATAACTAAATGCATTATGATATAATTATTTGCCCTCCTTTGAACTGAGCATTTCAAGGACTCTGAAAGCCAGGAATAAAACCACTTAGTTTCATTGAAGGTTTTATACGTGTACCTTTTAAACCAGCTTAGATTCAATGCTTACTACTTGACAACTCACAACAGTTCTTGGCCAATAATAGAAGTAATTCACTAAACACACTGGTTTCATACTAGCCCTATGTTAGAACCCACAAAGCATTCTTCAGTACTGCCTTTGAACAAGTCTGGCCATTCCAAAAGCTGTTTTAGAAGCACATATATAAATTTACTTTTCATAGTGTAATATTTCTGGACAACTACTACGTAATTACTGCTTATATACTGATATAGCTTGTATGGCAGGGGAAGACATTTTCTTGCGTTTCACAGTTCATAAAATGCTCATGCAATTTCTAGCTATTGCGGTAGATGGCAGTGTTTTAAAATGTTCTCCGTTTGTAAATACCGTTGGATAGTTAGATGATCACATGTAATCAGGCTATTTATAACATAAAAATGAGTCCATACAAAACAGTCATGCTTTGGTTCTTGCAATTATTACTTCCTAGGAAAATTATGAAAAGCAATGAAACTTGAATTCAGAAACCATCTGTGTGCTTGAGAGTTGCCAAATGCTCCTGGGGAGTACACGGCATTCCCTGAGATGTGACAGCAAGAAGTCAGGGTTAAATTGTGCAAAAGGTCATGAGTAGAGACTAACAGAACTCAGATAACATTTAATGTGTTGTGAAAACAACCCACACTGGAGTGCAGGTTTATATTCATATGAATAATGGACGTTTAATGATCCCAGAAATGGTAAAATTATTCTTTTCCTTGAAAACTTTCTGTCACTCACAATTCATATTCAGAATCTTTAGTGCATGCTTTTGGCTGAATACTGTGCAGCACCACTGAGTTATTTATTTTCAATGACTATTGCGGATACATGTGTCACTGTTTTTTGCTAACTCCACCTAGAATCAGGTATTTAAGATTTTGTTTTCCTTGCTGTCTTTTTACCATATGGCTACAAGAAAAATTTAAAAAAAATTCCCTTCTCCCTTTAAATGGGTGAAGGTTCCTATACATGGAGGAAGATAATTTCTGGTGGGCTTGTTAGTAAACCAATATAGCTCCCAATTAGGCACTTTGTGAAATCTGTCTTGCTCCAGTAGAACACTTTACTCTGCTCCAATGGTGCCTCTGTGCAAACTACTAAATACTTTAACAATAAGTCATGAGTGGTGGCTGTGGAAACTCTGCTTCATTCACACCCTAAAGGTGTTTTTCCTATTTAAGATCAATCCCTGTGTCATGTTCTTGATCCCACTTCCCACTGCTCCTTTGGGAGGTTTGCTCTGTTATGCTTCCTGTCTTTGTCTCTTGTTATATAGTTTGGATATAGACTGTCCCCCAGTGGCTCACATGTTGAAGGCTTGGTCCCCAAATTGCCAAAATTGGTAGTGCTACTGGGAGGTGGTGGATGCAATAGGAGGTGGGCCTGGTTGGAAAGGTCACCAAGGGGAGTGTCTGCTTGAAGGGTAGATTTTGTTCCTAGACACTTTTCTCTCTCCCTCTTCCTCTCCTTTTCTCATTTTTCTGCCATAAAGTGAGCAGCTTCCTTTGCTTTTCCGTTTTGCCTTCTGTCTCACTATAGATCCAAAGCAATGGAACCAGCTGCCTGTGGACTGAAATCTCTGAAACCTGAGCCAAAATAAACCTTTTCTCCTTTAAGCTGATTTTCTCAGATTCTTTGTCACATTGATGGAAAGCTGACTACAACAGCACAACTCTCAAACTTACTTGGCTCAGTGGCTTCCTTTGGCCTAGATACATGCTGTTGCCCCTTCTAAAATAATAATTAAAATTAAAAGCCTTACCCTAACCCATCATCTCATTTTGGTTATTGCCTATGTTGATCAACTTGGAGTGCCATAACAAAGTACCATGGGTTGGGTGGCTTAAACAATAGTAAAAAAAACAAAAACAAAAAACCTTTTCATCATAGTTCCGGTGGCTGAAAAACAGTCAGGGGGACAACATGGTTGGTTCCTGACAAAGGCTCTCTTCCTGGCTTGTAAATGGTCACCTTCTTCTTTTTACTTTTTTTTCCACTTAGATTACATTTTTTAATACATAAAAACATAAAAATTGTGCACATTAATGGGGTACCAGGTGATATTTCAATATATGTATACATTGTATAATACCTACCTCCTCAAATATGGATCGCTTCTTGATGGGGAAGACATTCAAAATCTTTCCTTCTAGTTTTCTGAGATATAGAGCACACAGTCTGTATCTATAGTCACTCTATCCTGCAATAGCAAACCAGAACTTCTTGCTGCTATATAACTGCAGCTTTAGTACCCATTTCTCTTACATGGTAGAGAGAACCAATGATCTCTTTCTGCCTTTCTCTATCTCTCTCCCCCTCTCCTGTAAAGTCACTAATCCCAACAGCTATGTTTCAAATAAATCATCTTCAAATGCCATCACACTGGGGGTTAGGGCTTCAACATATGAATTTAGGGAGGGAAGGACGCAAACATTCAATTCGCAATATTGCTCCTATTTTCCTTCCTCTGGAGATTTTCAGGTAATATTTTGGAAAAAATAACCTTTACTGCTGCTCCATTTCTCACGTCTTATTTCCCCCACAGTGCTCCATTTGGCTTCTGTCCTCACAATATTTGTGAAATTGCTAAGATCACCAATGACCTTGTGTTTGTCAAGTCTGTGTACAGTCTGTGGCTGCTTTTCAGTTTTTACTTTATTTGGTCACTCTTTGGTGTCCAGTGCTGTTCACTCCTTTTCTGGTTTCAAGAAACAGTGCTGTTCTTATCTCTTAACTCCAGAGATTCTCCTTCTCAGTCACCATGGAATTCTTTCCTAGTGTTCCCAGTGTCAGAGTTCCAGCCTCAGGGATCTTTTCTCCTTGGTATCCTCCTCTTTAAGTCACCTTAGAGTCTTACTGACTGCCTGTGTGCTATCGTATACATTCTTCAGACCAACTGTGACACAGAGGCAGCACCTTACCTTACTAGGCACACTGTACCGCTGTCAAATTACTTATTTTCTCAAGTATTTTTGAAATCTACCCCCTTATTGAATCTGCTTGTTATCATTTATGGAAATACAAAACAAATTTAAATTATCATTTCTCTAGGAATATTCTTTAAAAATATTTTATGCATTTAAAATGTGCTGCTAAAAATACAGTACTTCAGACACGGACTGCATAGTTTAAAAGTCAGAGAACTCTTGCTTTCATGATGTTGACACTTTTCTTTTTTTGTGAATGTGTTACTGGGGATTGAACCCTTATCCTTTACATTGAGCTACATCTCCAGCTCATTTTACTTATTTCTTTCCATTCTATTTCATTTCATTTTGAGACAGAGTCTCACTAAGTTGCTGAATTGGCCAGGCTGGGCTCAGTCTTCTGATTCCTTTCCCTCAGCCTCTCAGAGTCCTGGGATTACAGACACGGGTGTCAACCACACCCAGCTGACACTTCTTTTTAAGGTAGACTGATACTCTATAAAGTGTTTTGGGACACACTCACATTGCTTAATGTCGGATTACATGAAGTTGTCCCACCTTCTCCATGAAAACCAACCTGCTTCCAAGCCATCTCTTCCAGGTATACATTTTTAATGAAAAAGTGCAAGAATTATCATTTATTTCTGTTGAATTTGCCCTATAGATTTTAATCTAGTATTTTAGCTCACAGACATATCAAATTGTAACTGCTTAATCTATTGTATAATTTATTTGTATTGCATAATTTTATATTTCTTTCTATTATATAAATCGTCATTCCTAATTTTGACCTCTAAAATTTGGATAATTATCCACATCACTGTTATTGTTGAGTAGGATAGAGTGTTGACGATGCTGTCCTATTATGGAGCTGTGTGCTTTATTTGAGATTTGTTTGTGAAGTGGGCTGACCCTCATGATGTCATTCACTCACTGATGTCATTCATAGCACTGTCGTTGAACGAGCTTCTGTGACATACCAACAGTGCTTTCCTGTGGACAACCTACCTATGAGGCTGTAATGAAAATCTGCATCAAATATTCATTAAAAATCAAGAAAAAGCTGGGGATTTAGCTCAGTGGGAGAGCACCTGCCTCGCAAACGCAAGGTCCTGAGTTCAATCCCTGATACCCCTCCCTCCCAAAAATAAAAAAAGCAACAACATCAAATATCTGTAGTATTTTCATGCTAGACCAAACCATAAGTCTTTTTTTTTCTCATTGAGTTTATTGGTACTTTTTAAGTATACAGTACAGTTACATTTATCATTGTGCCTTTACCTGACAGATATTGGTTCTCATTTTTTCCCCATACCCCTCCCCTCCTTTCACCCCCTCCACCCTCCCCTATTTACAAAGTCTTGGTTTCCATTTTTTCCTTTTCTCATATTTTTCTTTTCACTTATTTCTTTTCTTATACCCTTCCTACTTCCCCTACACCTTTAGCCCTTTTCTTCCTATTTCACATTGTCAGTTATACAATTTGGATCTTACTTACACTTTTAGTTTTTCACACCAGAGAAACTATTCAGTATTTATACATGTGTGTCTTATTTATTTCACTTAAGAGTATGGCCTCAATATGCATCCATTTTCCTATGAATGACTCTAGTTTCTCATTCTTTATAACTGAGTAGTACTCCATTTTATAGAAAAACAACATCATCTTTATCCAGTCTCCAACTGATGGGCAAATGGGCTGTTTCCAAGTTTTAGCTATTACAAATTGTGCCACCATAAACATGGGTGTGCATATATCACTATGGTATGATTCTTTTATTCTTTTGGAAAGATACCCAGCGGAGCTATGGCTGGGTCAAATGGAACCTCTATCCTAGTTCTTTGGGTATCTCCATATTGATTTCCACAGTGGTTGCACCCATCTGCACTCCCACCAACAATTGAGAAGGGTTCCTTTCTCCCCACAACCCCACCAACATTTGTTATTGGTTAATTTATTGATAGAAACCATTCTTTCTGGGGTGAGGTGGAATCTCAGTGTTGTTTTCATCTGCATTTCTCAAATGATCAGTGATATTGAACATGTTTTCATATATTGCTGCTTTTACTTCTTTGAGAAATCTCTGTTATTTTAGATGCTCGTTTTTGAATCAGGTCTTTATATTTGGGGGGCCTGATTTTTTTAAGTTCTTTATATATTCTAGGTAATAGTCCTTTGTTTGAGGAGCAGCTGGTAAACATTTTTTCCCACATTGTAGGTTGTCTCTTAACTCTGTTGATGGTTTCTTTTGCAGTACAGAAGCTTTTTAATAAGATGAGATCCAATTGTTGATTCTTTGTCCTAGTTCCCATGCTACTGAGAATTTGTTCATAAAGTCTTTTCCTATACCAACGTCTTCAAGAGTTCTGCCTAACTTATCCTCCAGCAAGTTTGGTGTTTCTGTTTTAATATTTAAATATTTAATCCACTTGGATTTTAGTTTAGTGCATGGTGAAAGATAAGGGTCTAGTTTTAATCTGTGGCAGGTTGAAATCCAGTTTTTCCAACACCATTTATTAAAGAGGCTATCTTTCCTCCACTGAGCATGGTTGGCTCCTTTGTCAAAGATGAGGTAGCTGAGTACATCTGGAGTTGTTTCTGTATCTTCCAATCTATTCCACTGATCCTCAGGTCTTTTTCTGGCCAATACCATGCAGTTTTTATCACAGTAGCTTTGTAGTATAGTTTCAAGTTGGGGATTGTGATTCCTTCTGCCATGTCTCTGTTGCCTAGGATTGCTTTTGCTATTCTAAGTCTTTTCTGGTTCCAAATGAATTTTTGGATTATTTTTTATAGTTCTGTGAAATATACTGTTTGAATTACAATCGGGATTTCATTGAATCTGTGTAGTAGTTTAGTTAGTATGGCCATTTTCACTATGTTGATTCTTCCTACCCAGGAGCAGGGAATATCTTTCCATTTCCTTATATCCACTTTGATCTCTCTCTCTCTCTCTCTCTCTCTCTCTCTCTCTCTCTCTCTCTCTTTTTTTTAGAGTGCTGTAGTTTTCAGTGTAGAGGTCTTTTGCTTCTTTCATTAGATTGATTCCTAGATACTTCATTGTTTTGGATGCTAATGTGAAAGGAATTGTTTCCCTAATTTCTCTCTCAGTGAGTCTGTTATTTGATTTTTGAGTATTGACCTTGTATCAAGCTACTCTGCTGAAAGTGTCAATTAAGTGTAGAAGCCTTTTGGCAGATATTTTTGGCCCTTCTATGTAGAGTATCATATTGTCAGCAAATAATGGATTTAACTTCTTCCTTTCTTATCTTTATTGCTTTAACTTCTTTCTCTTGTCTAATTGCTTTGGCTAATGTCTCCAGAACTATATTAAAGAAGAGTAGCGATAATGGGCATCCTTGTCTTGTTCCTGATTTTAACGTGAAGGTTTTCAGTTTTTGGCCACTTAATATGATGTTGGCTGTTGGTTTTTCATAGATAGCCTTTATCAAGTTGAGATAAAGACCATCTATTCCAATTTTCTGCAGGGTTTTTATCATGAATAGGTGTTGAATTTTGTCAAGTGCTTTTTCTGCATCTATTGAGAAGATCATATGGTTTTTGTCCTTAACTCTGTTAATACATCGTATTACACTTATAGATTTATATATGTTGTACTATCCCTGGAATAAATCTAACTTGGTCAGGGTGTATGGTGAACCTTTTTATTCTGTTATCCAGCATCTTATTGAGGATTTTTGCATTTATGTTCATTAAGGAGATTGGCCTGTAGTTCTCTTTTTTGGTTGGGTCTTTCCCTGTTTGGGGAATGAAAGTAACAATTGCTTTCAGGAATGAATTTGGAAGTATTGCTTCCCTTTCAATTTCATTGAAAAGTTTAAAGAGTAGTGGCAGTAGTTCTCTATATGTCTTGTACAATTCAGCAGAGAATTCATTAGGACCTGGGCTTTTCTTTGTTGGTAAACTTTTAATTACATTTTCAATTTCACTGATTGTAATTGGGTTGTTTAGAATTTTTTTATCTTCTTTAACTTTGGTAATTCATAAGTATCAAGAAATCTGTCCATTTCTTCTGTGTTTTCCATTTTATTACAATACAATTTCTTAAAGTAGGCATTGAGGATCCTCTGGATTTCTGTTGGAACTGTTTTGACTTCACCTTTTTCATTCCTAAATGCATGTATCTGAGCCTTTTCTTTGCTTTTTTTTTGACAAGGTTGGTTAAGGGTTTATTGATTTTATTTATTCTTTTGAAAAACTAACTCTTTGATTTATTGATTTTTTTGTTTATCATTCTCTTAGTTTCCATTGTGTTGATTTCTGCTCTAATCTTTATAATTTCCTCCCTTGTATGAGCTTTGGGTTTTTCTTGCTCTTCTTTTTCTAGGTCCTAAAATTCATCATTAGGTTGCTTATTTGAGTTCACTCTGTTTTCTTAGTGTGGGCATTCACTGCTATGAGTTTTCCATGTAGAACTGCTTTCATTGTGTCCCAAAGATTGTATGTTGTATTGGCATTATCATTTATTTGTAAAAACTGACTAATTTCTTCTTTAATTTCCTCTGTGACCCATTGATTGTTCAGGAGAATGTTGTTGAATTTCTATGTTTGTGAAGTTCTTGTGGTTTCTTACACTATTGATCTCCAACTTAATTGCACTATGGTCTGATAATATACATGGGATAATTTTGATTCCTTTGCATTTATTTAAACACGTTCTGTGAGCTAGTATGTGGTCTATTTTGGAAAATGACCCATGTGCAGCTGAAAAGAATGTATATTCTGATTTTGTGTGGTGGAACACTCTGTAGACTATCTATTAAGTACATTTGTTCAAAACCTTGGTTCGGTTCTAGTATTTTGTTGTTGATTTTTTGTCTTGATGATCTGTCTATTTGTGATAGTGGGGTATTTAGGTCCCCCACTACAATTGTATTAGTGCTTATTTGGTTTTTCATGTCCCTTAATATTTGTTTTATATAGTTGAGGGCATTAATATTTGGTGCATATATATTTATGATTGTCATCTCTTCCTCTTGGATTGTTTCCTTCACCAGGATGTAGTGGCCTTCTTTATCAACTCATTAAATGAATCACAACCCTTTAGCCCAATTAACACAATCAGCAACACAATAGCATCAAGCACAGCTTAGAAATTGACCATTTGTGGTAGTTATTAATATATCACCTTTAAACCATGTGAATTAAATAAAAATGGAGGACCAGCCCAAATTATGTTTATAGTGAATAAACTCTTCAATATAGCAACTTTACCCTTCAGGATGGGGACTTAGAAGGAGTTAGGAGGAGAGAAATAGGTAGAAGAATAGGAGAAGGTTTCAAATGAAGCCAGAGGACACAGCATGATCATGCAAACTCTAAGAGGGAAAGACAGAGTATAAGAACAAAGACAAAAATAGAACAACTTAACAGTAACAGGAAGCTATAAATTATACTCACTTTTGAAACTAATGACCCTCAAGTGAAGGAAAAAGAAGAAAAGAAAAAGAAAGAAGAAATGTGAACTAAGGCAGGAACAGGAACAAAAACGGAGATGAAGAATAATGTGCAGGAGCAAGAGACTGAGCAGGAAAAAGAAGAAAGAAAAATGGAAGAATTTGCAGAATTTGAAGAATCTGAAGAATTTACAGGTTTGATCCCCAGTACCCCCCCCCAAATATGAGGAAAAGAAAGAAAAATATTTTGCAGAGCCTCTTTCAGGGTATATCTCTGCTGTCACACTAGACAATGTGGGCAGCAATGTGTAGAACTAAGTCAATTATTCTCAGCTAGCCGATGGCAGATACCTGAGAGTCAGGCTTAATTCTGGCTGCAAGGCCCAAGTTGTGCTCCCTGCCCTCCTGCAGGGTTGAGCTCTGCAAGGTTCTACTGCAGGTTCCCACTGCTCTTTCCCTGAAGATAGTCCAAGTTCTGATGGGAGGAGGTGATCCCTCCAACTTAGCAACTACAGAGGTCTCATGTGCCTTTACTGCAGTTGTTCACTCCCGTTCTATCTTCTTCAGCTCAGTAAAATGACCTTTACGACCACCTATGCCTCTGCTGTGTGGATCCAGGTCCTGGCATAACCAGGAGGCCTGACAGCACGGGGGTGGGGGATGGAGGGGCGCAGCTGGGCAGTCCTCTGTGGTCTGCTCCAGTGAAGGCCTGGTGCGCTGGCGAGCTCCCCATTCAGCTGGGCATTCCTCACTGGTCTCCCAAACCATAAGTCTTATTCAAAACAGAAAAGATCAATATAATTATACTTACTGAACTCATTTTTGTAGCTAATCAACAAAACACTTTCCATTACTCAGTTTTAGCATTTGTTCAAAATTTTGTCCTTTACTGTAACTTTCAGACAAATTATGAACCTTTCTCATTTATACACTTGCCTTAATAGTGAAGCCAGGTCACTGTTCAGAAAAACATCAATTAGGAATTATTTCATTGCTCTAGGGTATTGTGCTCACACAATTCTGTGGCATTGCTGAGTGTGGTGATGAGAAATTCCCCATAATCTGACTAGTATGGATTCCCCCGCTTGAGTAAATCTTACCCCTGTGTCACACAGGAGTCTCAAAAATATAAAATCTATCCTTTAATTGTCTCTTTCATATCAGAGTCTCTCAAGTGTTTTAGCCAGGTTCAGAGTACCATTTTCCTTCAGTATTTTAATCCCAGATACACGAACATAGAACATTTTAGGAATTTCTAACTATGGACTTCTATCACACACTATAACAAACATTCCAAATGCTTTGATTGCTGTATAAAATTCTTTGCCACATTTCAAAATATTGCCTCAAAATTAAGTTATAGTTTCTTTTTTCCAATTTTTCACACCTTTCAGAAAATATATTAGGCAAGCCAATATACATGTCTAAATGCAATCATTTAGTTTTCTCTCTTTTTGATTTCTCCTGCTCCATTTGTCCTTAAGGTCTTATTCAGAGGAGCAAAACAGCTAAGTGCTCTCTTGGTCTTTGGCTACCTGCCACAGGGCTGCATTTCTGGTGAAACATTTCCTATATTATCTCTTTCACATCACTGACAGCCTCTCTTCCTCATTTAATACGGGGTCTTCTTCTCTTTCCAAGTCTATATAATCAACACCCATAAGCAGGATTTGCCATTAGATAGAATCTCTTGTACCCTGAAGTGCAAATCTTCCAGGTGTTTGCTCTTGATTTCTAGCTGTGAAATGAGACACTTTGATTCCTGTGAAAAGAATTTCAGGCTGTAGTCAGCAGGTAGATGAAAAAAATTTGTGTGTGTGTGTGTGTGTGTGTGACTTATATTCACCTTGATCCTGAATCAGATTGTGCTTAATGTTAGCCCTTCAAGTAAAGCTCCTTTAGTTACTTATGTATTGTGTCTGAGATATAGGGTGACTTGTTCACAATGTGCATTGGAGATTCTGGAGCTCCTTAAGGCAGCTATTTAAAGAGAATTACAGAGCAAAGTTAGGGGAAGAAAAAAATGACAAGAAAATAATTGCATATGTAAACATTAATTTGACAATTATGTAATTCTTGGGCTAACAGTCTTCTTAATCTGTTGAGAGATGCAACACAAAGACTCAATTCGTCTAGGATAGTAAAAGCTGTAATCATAATTTAACCTCTACAACAGCCAGGAGAGAACTAAAGAACTGATAAATCCTTCATAGTTTTAGTCTCTTCATTCCTTAAGAACTGTTTTGAAATTGAGTTTTTATTTTTTTCTTTTTATTGAGTTTATTGGTACTTTCTAGGTATACAGTACAGTTACATTCATTACTGGGATCTTGTACCTTTACAGGACAGATCTTGGCTCTCATTTTTTCCCCTTGTCCCTTTCCTCCCTTCACCCCCTCTTCCCCTCCCCATTTACAAACACTTTATTTCCATTTTTTCATAATTTTTTCTTTTCCCTTATTCCCTTTCCCCTACCCTTCCCACTTTCCCTACACCTTTAGCCCTTTTCTTCCTATTTCACATTGTTAATTATCTCATTAGATTGAGTTTTTAAATTCATAAGCCTCATGGATTGTAATGAATTATTGGCTGAAATCTATTCTTTAGGCCGGATGAAAGAACAAGCCTCACATGAGGTTAATGGTAATTTCTGCTAACACAATTGCCATGGTTCTTTGAGAGTTTGGCTGAGACAGGAAAATACTGGTGTTTCTGATAAACAGCCATATTAGAGATCAGGAGATGATACTTCCAGCCCTGTTAGGGTTTTACTGCAGCTCTGTACATGATGACAAATCATTGGTGATTTTCCATGCAGAATAATCTTTGCAAAGAGATAGCCCAAGAGGTATGAAAGTAATCTTTCATGAGTCTACTCTTTGACTCTAAAGTTGAGTCAAGTCATGAAAAAGCAATATTTGATCTGGAAAAGTCAACATGTTATCATGTTGAAGGGCGTAAACGAATAAGGCTTATATTAGAGGAAACAGAATTACTTTTCTCAATTTCTCAGTCTCCTCTATGTAAAAGCCAAAGGAAAAGAAAACCATAGAAAATAGTAATATAGACTTCCACACATGTGATTTTTATGGTTATTACATGCAATGCATGAGACTGGCTAGCAACTTGAAGTATATTGCACTTTTATGAGAAATAATGGGGAATTTATGTTTGTTTGGTTGATTCATTCTTAGTAATGAAATAGGCCCTAGATGCAGAAATTTCTGTGGCTCCCACAAATTTTTTTTGTTTAGACATTTTGAACAAATAACTTGAAATACAGCCTTCTTAAAATGGTAGAGAAGCATTGCATACATAGACATATTTATTTTCATTCATTTATTTTGGCATATTTTCAAGGAAATTGAAACCAGAAAAAGGTATGAAATCCATTATGTAAATACACAGGTCCACTTTTCAGGGAAATTGATATTCTGTCGAGATTGTCTAGTGACTAAATGCAAATGAATGAAAGACTTGCTGAAATATCTAATTTCACTTACATAAAGCAGATGGCCTTTTAAGGTTCACAGTTATTCCTCAGTCATCCTCCTTCTTCCCTACTAGGATTTATATTCACAGACTGAAAAGATGGTGGGCTTTATAAGTAGTTTCTACTGCTCTAGGATTAGCTTTTGAGATCTCTCTGCTCCTCCCCTCTCCCTTGTCCTTCCCTCTCCTTCTCCCTCTTTACCTCCTTTCCTCAGAAGCCTATAAATTGGTCTTTTGGAATGAGTTGCCTATTAAGCAGATTTAGTTCAATAGAGAATCCCTGGTGTCATACAAAACATTAGAGAACTCTGTACCAGCAAAATCAAGTGATCGAAGTGTTAGAATATAGAGATTCTTTAATCTTAAACTTCATAGGGACTTTTGGATATCTTCATGCTTGGCATCTCTGACATAGCCTTGGGATCAGATGCTGCTTATTTTGCTTAAAAATTTCCACTGTCTTCACACAAAAGTTTTAGCTTACTGGGAAACAGCAGCAGCAGCAGGGACCACGAGGTGGGTGGCAATCAGAAGACTTTGGACAGTTTTTAGTGAAGACAGACTGTGAGGCACTTCATATAATTCAAGCTTGGTAAATAGCAATCTTCCCTTGGGTGTGCCTTTGTCCTCTGGGGAAAGAAGAGAAGATCATAAATCATTTTCGGCCCCAGCTGGGTTTGTGCACTCAGGAGGCAGCAATAACAGAAGCAGTGGCAGTGGTACTAATATGAATGTGTGGGTTTATATGGTGGTGCTTGTATGTTTTGTTACTTAAACATCCAGAAGACATAGATTTCAAATTATGTGTGAGGTTTATTCACTTAAGAAAGTAGAATTGCACGTATGTTTTATCTTTAAATAATCTGTTGTCTGCTGACTTTAAGATGATTTTATATTTTCAGTAAAGACCTGTATTTTCTTGAAGAAAAAGCCAAACTTGTGTTGGGAAAGTTAGGAAACAGTATGGGTAAGTTGGAAACAGCATGGCAGTGATGAGCAAAAGAATAGACTGAGTTAATTCATAACTCCTCAAAGCATGGAAATCAACATTTCCATCACTTTAAAGCATAAAAGGAATACATACATACATACATTCAGCAATGTCCCAGCATTTGACATTAATTGTGACTTAACCCAGTTGCATATTGAAGAGCAGTTACAGTCCTTCAAGGTTTAAGTAACACTTGCCGCAGTACGATTTATTCACAAAGAGCTTCTTTGATTGTTCTCTTTGAAACAGTCCCAGTAAAGTCACATGTCTTCCATCCACCTAATGTTCATTTGAATTCCAAATTCAGCCCTGGAAAGGAATACTGACAGTCAAGTTTATTTGCCTTGGAATGAACCATGTGAGAATCCCATATGAGCTGACCATTTTGGACCCAATAAAACTTCCTGAGACTCCTTTCCTTGTCAGCTCTGTATACTGAAGGCACTGGTGGTGTATGCTTTCCCTGCCTAGCATGCAGCCATTATTCTGTTAGTCTACCTCAGTTTTACTGTCCAGAATTATCCCTCTCCAATACTAGATACAGACTTGATGAGTAGAACAATCAAGATGCCTTGCAGTCACTTAGCCCAGGAGGACATCCTCCAAGCCCTTAAGTTGTTCCCAAGTCTAGGCTACTAGAGACTTTCTTCTGGGCATTTGACTCTTGAATGG
Organism: Fukomys damarensis; assembly: GCF_012274545.1. Classification (NCBI taxonomy): domain Eukaryota; kingdom Metazoa; phylum Chordata; class Mammalia; order Rodentia; family Bathyergidae; genus Fukomys; species Fukomys damarensis. The sequence continues at coordinate 8,915,962 of NW_022900916.1, forward strand.
AGATTAACCAATTTCAGGGAACACCCTTTGAAGAGTTTATCCTCTGGTTCTTGTTATACTGAGTTCCCCACATTTCTCTGGGCCCTCTCCTAACCATATATTTGCTTATTTGAATTTGCAAGCCAATCTATCATTATTCTATTTTCTTGCTTGCAAAAAGCTACAACAGCTGAATTACCCATTTCAGCCTATAGATCCTTTCTATCTGGAATTCCTGTCTCCAAGGCCAATCTTCTCCATTCAGTCCACTCTCTCCTCATGATCTCTAATTGTCACTTGGTAACTGGTGTGAGGATTGCTAAGTAGAAATTCTTAGGAGAATACAGTAAAGACTGAAAAAGAGGTGGATAAGGATCTTAGTAATAAATCATATTTTAGATATCAGTTCCATTTTTCATAAGATTGGACTTCTTATACTTCTGAACCCTGACCAAAATTGGATCTTACCTCATCAGCAATTCGAATAAGATGTTGATCATTGACTATCAGCAATTCAAATAAGCACCTGGCATACCACCAGCAAACTCTGCATATCCATTCTGTTCTCAGAAATTATTCCTGCCTGTTCATCTCCAGCAAAATGTGCATCAGTGAGGTTTAGGCGTAAGATTTCCCATCAGGAATGTCCTGGAAATCACCTCGGTGAGCACAAAGATGTGTCCCCTTCTCTTTCCTATCTTTTCTCTTGTGCTTTCCTTTTCTTCAGACTCTTTCAGCTCCCAGTTCCACATGCAGTCTCTTCTCCTCTAGACTTCTACATTGAGGTGTAGAGAGCTGATATGAGCATCTATAACCAGAGATTGTTTTACATTAACTTTATAAGTATTCTCCTCCTCCTCCTCCTTTTTTTCTTCTCCTCCTCCTTCTTTTCCTTTTCTTTCTCCTTGTCATTCTTCTTTTTTTACATCAGAATCTGTCATTCAGTGTTTTTTTCTTGCAATGTCAGAACATAGTAAAATTTTATCATTTTGGAAATTAAGTGTACATAAAGCCTCAATGCAAACACTGAAGTAACTTTTCTCAAACACTGGATCAAAACCCCTTTGTGGATTGTGAAATCAATTTAGTAGTTTGTATCCAGGATTTCTTTTAAAAGCTAAAATCATGTGGACTAGAGAACTGAATAGAAAATATCAGAATATCTCACTCCAAATAAAAATGAAACTTTTCCAAATAAAAGTTTTATTTCAGTGATGTGTGATTCACTGTCTGATCTCTTTGTCTCAGTGAAGACCCCACCGAGATGCCTAATTACACAATATCTCATCTTTTTTTCACTGAGAACATCAAAGTCACTGACACATGTTCCACCTGTATTTCAGGCCTTTTTGCAGGATACATTTACTCATCTGCATGACGGAACAACTCTATAGAGCTGAATTCCTCAGGCTCCACAGTAGATATATCAAAATGGAGAATGACAAGGTTATTTTCTTTTCCAAACTATGCTTCTGTCTTGCTGCCTAACCTTAGTTCACATGTCAAAAACCAAATCTCACAGCATTACAGTGTTCTTTGTCTGCATTCCTTTTGTAATGTTTCTGATCTCTCAGACATACCCTTCAGCCACATTTAGATACTCAGGTTCCATGGAATGGAGATTAAGTACCCAGGAAGCAAAAGAGAAAAATCAGATTGATTTAAAAACAGTTACTAGGCTACATATATAAATGCTTTGGGCTACCAAGCTCCTTGTATTGTGTCTCTGAACCAGAGTTTTAACTTGATGGACTCTAAGGCCCCCATTAATCTCAAGATTATGTCATTCTAGGTACATTTTTAACCATTTCCTCTTTAAACTCCCAACCTATAACCCTGTCCACCTTTCCAAGGTTCCCAGGGATTTTTTATTGTTCTATAGGGATTTATTCCTCTGGCCAATTCCTCACCTGCTGCCCTTTTGGTTTTCTCTTCTCTTAGGAAAATTATTCTCAGCCATTTTCTCTCTTTAAAATGGCTTAGATCTCTGTTTAGCTTTGATCTTTGCTTTAAAAGGCCCCACTAGCTAATGGGATAAAAAGCTCTATACAACATTTTCTTTAGTTTTCTTGTCTTGTTGATTTATCTTGCTATTCTTCACTCTCTTTAGCTAACTTTGCCCAACCTTCAGCCCTCCTCACTCAGTTTGCCAAACAGCTTTGCTTCTTATCTCACCGAAGTCCTCCCCTTCCACTGCTTACCCTACTTGCTGGATTTGAAGGCTCCTGTCCCCGTCTCCTCTATATGCTCACCTTATGCTCACTGTCTCCTCTGTCATCGCTTCTTCCTCTTGTGTACAGATATACTATTGATGACTGTACTAAAAAATTATCCTCTACAACTCTTTTCTTCATTCCTGATTTCTCGGTATACACTTCTTGCAATCTTCTCCATCAATTTCTCCTCAGTTTAGAATTCAATCTATTGAGATGTGGACTTCTAAGAATATATGGTAGTTGGATAGCCTTTTCAAGGCATTGGCTCACAGTTTAAGGGATTTTTCCATAGAACTTCACTGGTGCGATTTCTGGTGTCTGTGGGAGACGGAAGGGCTAGGAGGTTTGGACAGAAAACCTGCCTTGATTCCCTTATCTTGGTGGAACCAGCCTGATCACTAGTGGAAATGACTTGTTCTTTGCCGTTTACCTTCTCTACAAGATCCAGAGCCAGTTTTATGCTAAGCAGGTGCTGAGAACGTACCCTCAGATTAACTGAAAACTCTTAGCTTTATAAAGGAAAAAAAAACCTAATGTATGTTTTATTGCACATTCTTGAAAAACACTCAGTTGTAGAGTTGGTTTCATAAAATCTTTCAGGAAAAATATATCTCCAGAATATCTTTCAAAAGGTAATTGTTGTGTTCTAATATTTACATGAATCCTTTTATCTAAATAGACTTGAAGGCATTTTGCAAACAGATTTATTACCTATATAGCATGTTCAAGTCAATTAAATAAAATTCAATTAAAAAGCAACCACCTCCAAAGTAAGGTGCAGCAGATGTTTAACAGCTCACAGCAACACCTCACAGCGGTGCAACTTAAGCAGCAGTTGACGAGTGAAAATGAAGAATTCCATTTTCTATTTAAACTACAGGAGCAACAGAGAGAAGCAGAATGTAATTATCCAAATTAGAAATTTTCTGTGACACTGAGGTCACCATCTCTGCTATTCACAGGAGGATCAAGGGATATTTATTGATCACATACAGCCAAGAACACTGCTTTATGTCTCTGCTGATGGACAACCGCCTAAGGTGCACAGCCCCCAAGTACTCTAGCAGTGGAAATTCACAACAAAGCAGGGAATACCTTTTATGACTTAAAAAAAATGAGTCCTCTCACCTTCCTCTCCTGCCCCTGAGCTTGAAAGAGGGCTTGGCCATAAGACTGACTACAGAAGGACTCAAGTAGACTACAGTGTAAAGTATGTAGCCATTGTGTACCTTTTTTCTGGAATAGTAGAGACTTTACACCTGAGTCTGAATGAAATAGAAAACATTCTGACCCCTATGCTCAGAGATTTTCATGTTCATTTTGACTGAGAGATACTCACCGAGGTGGGCCATGGTTTCTTCTGGATGTAGATGTGATTTGAAGAGTCACTGTACTGTATCATTGCAGCCTTATCAAGAGTAATAGTGATAGTAAAATAAAATAAAATAATCTGTCTGAAAAATGCCTGAGTGGAGAACTGAAAGTCCTTATTTCTTCCAGATGTGTGTTTGTTCTGTATCCACAAACTAGAATGATTGTCCTATAGGTATCAATGTTATGCCTATTACATTGCTTTAAATTTAATGATAGATAGACTAGGTTTGCAGAGAGAAATGAAAAAGAAAAGCTTCTTGACTAAAGTTTATATTGAACTCAATGATGATTTAACTCAGTTTGGCTTTAATCTGATAGAATTCTAAAATTAGAAAGAAACAAACACATTGATGGCTTTTATCTCTGGGTCAAATTTCTTCATCAGCTTGCCATCATAAGGCTATTATTTAATTCATTCACTTTGGTAATAGCCACTTACAAACAACTTACTGATACATAGAGAGTCAGCAATTATTCTGTCCCTGCATGCTGATAAAAAGACATCTCCACAGCCTGAAGCAGAATGGAACCAAGAATTTCTGGTAGAGACACTGTTTACCTCTAAATCAAAATCTATTCAGATATTGTTGTAAACATCTTTAAAGAATGTAACAAAGACTGTTCAGGGATTGTGTGACCTCATATCTACTGCATAGATCACAAGGATTAAATTCTGAGATAGAGATTTTCCTCCTGTGTAAGGAAAATTGAGGCCATTGTCAAGAGGATTATGGCCTGATTTTCTCAGGCTCAAGTAGATGCAAATCATCAAATTTGTTACACACCCACTACATGAAGAAAATTGTCTGAGTGCTAGACAGATATAAATATGAACACATTAATCTCTTGAATTCATAAAATATCTCCAGGATCCAAAGAGATAAGGAGCAAAAACTAAGGCTCAGGGGTCACATAGAAACATTTAGGGTAGAAATTATGGTTACTACAAATTCTTTTTGTGGTCTGAGGCTACCCCTTAGAAGCAGAGTTTTGAATTGGCTTTAGAGTTCCAAATTTCTTGTTTTCAATAGTATAACGGGTGATAGAATGAAGGACGTCACCTTGTGACAGTAAAGGAAGAATTATTATTGGTCACACAGAGAAGATCAAATTTAGAAGACTAAATTTGGAGAATGAGGTAGAGGCTATCACCTGTCATCAGACCTCATTCTCTCCTGTCACCAAACAAATTTTATTCCATCAATTTCCCTTTTCTGTCTCTACCACCTCTCCCTGACCACTGGGTCCTTTGTAGCACAGAAATTTGATCAACTCTTTCCTACCCCTGGTAATCAGATATATAAACAAAATATTTCCTGAGCCATGAGTGGCCCCTCTGCATAGCTCTCCATCTTTCTCTTTCCCTTGACAGCTAGACTAAGGAAGGAATGGTCTGCTCTCATTGTATCTGGTTATTTATCTAAGTGTTGCCTAGGGACTGGCAATTGAGCTCCACACTATTGAGATTCATCCTAAAATCACCAACAACCACTCTTTTGCCTGTTTATCCCAGTGCAGTTGTGGTCCTTTTGATAGTTTCCTCTATCTTGAATTTCTCTCACACCACTGTTCTCATCTTCTCCCTCCCAGATCACATATTTGTGGTCCAGTTTTATTTCCACTCAACTCTTGGGTATCATTATTTCCTGGGATTCCATTCTAGGTTTCCTCATTTATCAGTCTCCCTGTTCATTCTAGCACAAGAATCAGTGAGCTTTGGAAGCAGGAGTGTTGGTTTGCACACTCATTAGTCCACTTCTTAGTTATGTGATTTTAATAACTTATTTGACTTCTCTGAATCTCAGTTTCCTTGCCCGCAGTGAGATACAGCTAATTATGCTTAACTTACCAAGTCTTTATGATAAAAGCAAAACCATAAGAAATGAGCTCAGGCCTACCACAAAATAATGTGCTCATTAAATGTTCATTTTTAGTTCGCCTGTCACCTATGTGTTGTTAGCACCCTAATTTACTTTCCTAGAGTAGACCTTACCCTGTTTTAGGGAGGGCGTAACATCCCCTCAGATCCCACAAGTCACTTTAGATGCCAACCTCTTCCTCACTCCCACACAGAGTGTCATTGCCCTAAAAGATTTCAAAGCAGTTATACTCTTGTTTTCCCACTACTTCTTAGTTTAGGCTGCCTTAATCTTTTATCTGTACTGTTGTAATAATCTTAGTGTGTCTACCTCCAGTCATTTGAATCTTCCCCAGCCTCCAACTCCATGTCTCTCCATCGCTCTCATGTAATGCATCTTCTCTACTGAGAAACCATCACAGCTCCGCATTGTATAAAGAACAAAGCTCGCATTCTTAGCACAGCACATAGAGCCTCTCAGAATATTCGTCTTACTGTAGCTGTCTACTTCATCTCTGCTTCCTTTCACAGACATCCTGCTCTCCCTTCTTACTGATCTATTGGTAAGTTTCCTAATGCACATGACCAAGCATACTCGGCATTTTGCATGAGGATTCCTCTGCTGGGAGTGCTCTTCACCTCTTTTTCGTTTTTCAAGCCTTGGGTTATTTATCACCTCCATGGAGCCTTCCCTACTATTTCCCTTCATCATTACCCAACTTTGATCCCTCCTTAGTTTAATTTGAAAAACATTTTTTATTAAACACATATTTATTGGACACTCAATTAGTTATCTGTTGCCCCATAACAAATTACTCCCAAGTTTAGTGGCTTGCACACATTTATTACATAGCAACAGCTCCTATGGGCCAGTATTTTGTAAACAGCTCAACTGGGCTCTCAGGATCAGTCAGAGTCTCTCACAAGCCTTCAGTTAAGGTGTTGTTTAGTGCTGTGTTCATCTTAGGGTTTGACTGGGGAGAAATTTGTTTTTAGCTCGCTCAGGGTGGCAGGATTGAATTCCTGATGGGCTTTTGGACTGAAAGACTCAGTCTCTTGCTGGCTGTTGGTCTAAGGCTGCTGTTAGTTCCTTGTTCTCCACAGGTGAGGTCGCCTCTAATTTCATCAGAGGAAGAAAGTGAGAAGAGATAGGACCAGGAGTAAGGAGGAATCAGTGTCCCTAAAAGTTTGGGCTGCTATAACAAAAATACCATAATCAGGTGACTTGAATAAAGAAATATTTTTATGAGTTCTGGAGGCTGGAAGTTTGAGGTCAGGGTGCCAGCAAGGTTGGGTTCTTGGTGAGGGCTCTGTTACTAGGTTTCAGTCGGCCATCTTCTTATATCCATGATGGCAGAGAGAGAAGGAAGAGAAAGGAAGCAAATTTTCTGGGTTTCCTTGTAAGAGCTCCATGCCCATTCATGAGGGCTCCATCCTCACAACCTGTTTCCCAAAGGCTTCACCTCCTGAAACATCACATTGGACATAAGGAGGGGAGTGCATAAAAGCTCAATCCATAGTAATCAATAAGATTGACATTACAGTCTTATAACCTGATCTTTGTAGTGACCTCCCTCACTTTTGCTATAAATTAATTACTCGACCTAAGCTATTATATCTAGCCACATTCATGTGGAGATTGGCAGAAGGATATGAATCTAAGAGTAGGAATTACTGGAAACTGCTCATCAGAGGAAATAAGTGCTGCACTAGGTTCCTGTTGCCATTAAGCAACACACAGATTATTAAGGGAAACAGATATGTGTACAAATAATTGCAGCAGTCTGGAAAGGGGATGTGATAGAGTAGTGCTCAATTGCTGAGGAAGATGCTAGACTAAAAGTTTCAGCAGAACTAATTACTGTGGTTTGAATATTTGGATTTTAGTTTTCTTATGTAATATAATATCTACTGATATCAATAATGGCTATTATTGCCATTGGTTCAGTGACTCTAAAATGAGGGTCAAGATCATTGGTGTTGCTCTAGGTCTTTAACTGATACTGTTTTGCTTCATGACCCCATGGTGACTACTGCACCCCAGTCGTCCTTTCTTGGTTCAAGACAGGAAGGAACAGGACATTACTGCTTGAAAGCAGTGATTCATCCTCTAGGGCTGGATGGGGGCCTACCCTCCTAAGTTGAAGGAGTACACCTATCTGCTGAACAAATTGGTTCTGTGACCAAGGAATAAGGCAGCAGGAGAAAGAAAGGCTGCTGGAAAGATGCTCATGTCTCAGAAACTATGGTAGGCAAAATAGCTTCAAAGAAGTTGATGTCTAAATCCCAGGAACCTGTAAATATTCTACCTTTTATGGCAAAAGACCTGTGTTGATATCATTAAATGAAAGATTTTAAATTGGGAAAATTACCCTGTGCCATCAATGTGCAGACACAATGGGGCATGTTCTTTTTTCTTTTAATTTTTAAAAAATTTTTATTGAGTTTATTGGTACAATCTAGGTATACAATACAATTACATTCATTATTGGGATCCTGTACCTTTACATGACAGGTCTTGATTCTCATTTTTTCCCCTTGTCCCTGCCCGCCCTTCACCCCCCTCCTCCATTCCCCATTTACAAACACTTTATTTCCATTTTTTTCATTTTCTCATATTTTTTTCCTCTCCCTTATTACCTTTCCCCCACCCTTCCCATTTTCCCTACACCTTTAGCTCTTTACTTCCTATTTCACATTAGTAATTATCTCATTAGGATCTTGTATGCTATTATAGTTTTTCACACCAGAGAAACTATTTCGTATTTCAGTTAAAGAAATCTCTAAGTGAATATTAAAAATAGGGAATCCTAAAATAAAACTAAAAAGGAAAGTAAAAGAGAAAGGGCAATGATGTAAAATTAAAATAATCCTTAATTCTGAAGATGAAAATCGTCCTTGAACATATTTAAGTTGATTCTTGCTCTTGTAGTCTTATATTATTCTCTTTTTTTCATTATTTAGAGAATACTTTATTAGTTTCTGT
>NW_022900916.1:8924659-8958847 GCF_012274545.1 Fukomys damarensis
CAGTCATCTGAACAAAATTATAGACATTCAGCACACTCCATTAAAAAAACAAAAACAAAAATACAAAAAGAAGAATAATACCCAGAAAACAGAAAAAGTTCTGTTGCTATTGTGGTACCTGGCGCCATTTTTTTTTTATTAGCATCTTAATCATCAACTGGAGAGAGAACATTCTAGAGTAACATCATTAAAAATAGCTCTGATAAAGCACAGTCACTACTATGTATCATAAAGCAGGTACAAGATATTTTACATTCACAGAGGTATGATACAGTACTGTCCTACATCTATATCACTAGAATCAGTTTTGGTTTGAAATTTACTTTGTCTGCAAATAAGATTGCTACCCCTGCCTGCCTTTTTTCTGGGCTCCTGTCACATGGAGAATTGTTTTCCATCCTTTCACTTTCAGTCTATGGGCTTATTTTTGCCCTAGGTGTGTTTCTTGTATACAACATATTGTTGGATTTTGCTTCTTATTCCATTCTGCCAGTCTGTTTCTCTTGATTTGTGAGTTGAGGCCATTGACATTGATGGTTATAACTGATATGTGCTGACTTATTATTGTCCTGTTATGGCCTTTTGTTGACTCTTTACTTTTTCACCTTCTCCTTTTAGTTTCTTGCCTTGCCTATTTGATTTGCTCTGTTGAGCCTCATGGTGTTGTTACCTTCATTGTCTTTTTCTAGGATATTGTTTAGAATTGCTTGTAGTGCTGGTTTGGTATTCATGTAGTTTCTCAGGTGTTCTTTGTCTTGGAAGTACCTTATTTCCTCATCCATTTTGAAAGAGAGTTTTGCAGGATACATCAGTCTAGGTTGGAGATTGTTCTCTTTTAGTACTTGAAATATCTCACTCCAGGCTCTCCTTGCCCTAAGGGTTTGTGTTGAAAAGTCTGCTGCGATTTTGACGGGCTTTCCTTTGCATGTGATTTATTTCTTTTCTCTTACTGCTTGTAGTATTTTGTTCTTCTGTTGGGTTTCTGGGATCTTGATTATTATATGTCTAGGTATAGATTTTTTTTTATTGTGGCTAGTTGGGGTCCTATATGCCTCACTTATCTGAATGTCAAATTCTTTCCCTCTGTTTGGGAAGTTTTCTGTCATTAATTCTGTGAACAGCTTTTTTAAGTCATTTGTATTTTCTCCTGCTACTTCATGGATTCCTGTCAGTCTTATGTTATTCTTCTTTGCATCATCTAGGAGTTGCTGGATTGATTCCTCATGATCCCCTACTGTTTTTAAGAGACCTCTCTTTTCATGGTCACTGACTGCAATCTTATCTTCTATATCTGAGATTCTATCTTTGCACTCTTTTATTCTGTTGCATACACTTTCAATGGAGTGTTTAATCTCCTGGGTATCTGTTTGAATGTTTTATGGATTCCATTTCTTTCCTATGTTGGGCGTTTATTGTTTCCATTTCTTTCTTATGCTGGGCCTTCATGGCTTCTGTCATGGTGCTGAGCTCATCTATTTTTTTGTCAGTTTCTGTTCTAGAGTCTCAAATCATGACTTCATTTTGCTCACCATCTCAATGGTTATTTGGGAAATTATTTCTGTTTTGAATTTTTCTAGAGCCTGATTGATCTGTTTTGTTACTTCCTGTGCTTTGAGTTCAGGGTGTCCTGGTGGTTCACTATCAGCCTTTTCATCCTCATTTGTCCTACTGTTTGCCGTTGGTGAACTGGAAGTCTGTCTTTGTGTCTTGCTTAAGTGTTTTCTCATTTTTATTTTTGTTGTCGGGCTGTCCTTGGTTTAATCTCTGGGTTATCACCCAAATCTTCCTGATATAGTTGCGCCCTAGCTTCTGGGTCTCTAACGACCAACAGACATTCTCATCTCCATAACATCAGAGAAAACAGTTTATCAAATCAACCACATTCCTTTATCCCAACCAGCAACACAATATGATCAAGCACAACTTGGAAACTGACCACCTGTGGTAGTCACTAGTCTATCACCCTTAAACCATTTGAATTAAATTGAAATCAAGAAGCAGTCCAAAACATGTCTGCAGTGAACAAACTTTTCATTATAGTATATTTACCATTATGATGAGGGCTCAGACAGAGCTAGGACTCAAGACCCCTGATCTCAGTTAGCTGATGGCTGAACCCCATGATGCAGACTGACCTGGGGCTGCAAGGCCCAGATTGAGTTCCCCAACCTTCTGAATGGTTGAACTCCACACCGTTCTACTACAGATTACCCACGCCCTTTCTTTAAAGATATTCAACATTGCAAACTCAGAAAAATACCCTCTATGACCACCTCTGCCTCTGCAGAGTGGGTCCAAAGACTGGCTCAATCAGGAGATCTGAGAGTGGGGGGGGTGTAGGGGAGTTGTGGGGATTCACTCTCCTGGTGCTGGAGCTATGGCTGCTCCTGGTGGGGAAAGGCGTGGCCTGGGGCATGTTCTTAAAAATGGAGAGAGAAAGGAGAGACAGAGTCAAAGAAAGCCAGGAAGACAGAAGCAGAAGCCATGGTGATGTATTTCTGGATTGGAAGACAAAAGAGGGCTATGAACCAAGGAATGTAAGCAGCTGCTGGCAGCTGGAACAAACAGGCAAGGAAACAGACCCACCTTACAGCCTCCAAAAGGCATGCTGTACAGCACTATGAACCCCTTGATTTTAGTCCAGTGAGACTTGCTGGACTTCTCACCATTATAACAATAAGATAATAAACTTGTATTCTATAAAGATACATAAACTACTGATTTTGTGGTAGTTTGTTCTAACAGCAATGGAAAACCTATGCAACTGGGAAGATAGAACTCCAGTTCAGCTCCTCTGTCTTCTCTATTGGTATCTTGGCCTTATCTGCAACAGAGCACTATCACATCCCTTTCATCAGATTGCCAAGTCTTCAAGGGAAAGACAGCTTCATTTTTATAACTTAAATTAAATTTACTTTGTAACAGATACAAACATAAAACTGCATGTGTTACTGGAGCACCCTGTGGTGTTTGGATGCAAGTAAACACTGTGTAATGTTTAAATCAGGTTAAATAATATCCCCTCAAACATTTATCATTTCTTTATTCTGAGAAATATTTAAAATCCTTTCTTCTTTTTGCTTCTTCGAGGGCCTCATACATTTTGTGACACATAGAACAGGCACTCAAACATTTTCAAACAAGTTAATGAATAAATTATTAAAGAAGTCTCTCACCAAGTAAAATTTGTTAAGGATTACAACACAGGAAGTAAATTACAATAAATTTCTAAAATTAAATGGAAAAAATAATTGGATACATACAGCCCTCATGGAACAGAATTTTAGGGGGACAAACTGTAAAATATGAAATGTCCTAAACTAGATGGAATATGATGTGGTATCTGTTCTTTCGTATGTGTATGTTTGGGGGGATAAAATAATGAAAGAATGGAAAGTTAAGCAGAGAGACAGATGACAAAAAGGAAAGAGCACATAAAGGGTGTGATCAAAATATACAGTGAATGTTTAAATTTTAAAAATAATTACAGTAAAAGACACATTGCCACTAATCCCTCCTCATACACTCCCCCTAGCTTTGAACAGACTAATCCCTTCATTCTTGCCATTTTCTGAAGCAGCTCTGGAAGCTGTCTTTTATATGTATCTGTATGAGATGTGATTAAATAAAATATGGTGAATGATGCTGCCAGTGCCCTCCAACAGGAAGAAATGCTTGTAGGAATGTTACAGTGTGCCCTTATCTACCTTATTCACCAGATCTGACAGTGTGTGACTTCTGACCCTCCCCAAAATCAAAATAGCAATTGGAAGGTAAATATTTTGAATCAATTCAGGACACTGAAATAGCCACAGCAGTGCAACGAAAGACATTCACAAAAGAGAACTTCCAGAAGTGCTTCAGAAAGAGACAAGAAGCGGGGAGGGGGAATTATATTGGGGAGGATTTGTGGTAATGTGCCTTTTAATAAACTTTGAAAAATTTAAACATTAAACATTTTTAATCACACCCCTTAGACTTCTAAATACTTAAATAATATTTTACCATAATAATTAATAAAATAAGAGACATTTCCTATTAGATCAATTAGATGTTTCTCCAAACTGAATTCACAGGTACAGTTGTATTGACTATGTTAGAAATATTGCTGCTAGGTCAAAATACATGTGGCTTTTATGAATGATAGCATCTTAATGGCTCCCAATTTTCACAGACTATTTCTTCTCTGAAAGTTGTAAAAATGACTTCATTCACTTCAACCAGTAATCTCCCTAAAAACTGCAGGTTCTCTTAAATTGCTGTTAACACAATTTTTGATCAGAGCTACACTTTCAGCTACAAACCTGAAATATCAAAGCATGACTTCCCATCTGTTTATATCACATTTTTTTCCAGCTTTAATTGAGTTTATTGGTACATTTTAGGGATACAGTACAGTTACATTCATTGTTGGGATCTTGTACCTCTACATGACAAGTCTTGATTCTCATTTTTTCCCTTACCCCTGCCCTCCCTTCACCCCCTCCTCTCCTCCCCATCTACAAACACTTTATTTCCATCTTTTTATTATCTCACATTTTTTTCTTTTCCCTTATTACCCTTCCCCTACCCATCCCACCTTCCCTACACCTTTAGCTCCTTTCCCATCTGTTGTGCATTTAATTCATTTACTTAAGCCATTTTAATTCAATTGAAGATCTGTAATAATTACACTTAAAGAAAAAAACCTCGTAATTATTTATAAAAACATGATCATAGGCTCACATTGCATTTATACTTTTCCTTCTCCAATTTTATTAATCTAAGAGAAGAAGCATTTGGTTAGTCAACTTAAAATTGGTGCTGGCTGGATTGAGAGAGATGTTTTACAAAAGCTTTCTGTAACTCGTTCTTAATGATTGTGACAAGATAGTGTCAATCTCTGAGCACAGCCATGGAAGGAAACTGGCATAAGTATTTTCTTACTTTTCTGCTGGTGTGTATCAGAAACTTGGGTAAATAGAAAGAAAAGGGCTAAAGGTGTAGGGAAAGTGGGAAGGGTAGGGAAAAGGGAATAAGGGAAAAGAAAAAAATATGGGAAAATGAAAAAATGGAAATAAATTGTTTGTAAATGGGGAGGGGAGGAGGGGGTGAAGGAAGGGCAGGGTGATGGGGAAAAAATGAGAACCAAGACCTGTCATGTAAAGGTACAAGATCCCAATAATGAATGTAACTGTACTGTATACCTAAAATGTACCAATAAACTCAATTTAAAAAAAAGAAATTTGGGTACAGATTACAGGAATGTCACCTGTGGCCACGAAGGAAGCGCTCTTTTCATTTCCCTGAGATCATTGGGAAATTCTTCCTATAGAACGTGAGATTTCTAACTATTTGGCCTATTTATGTGCCAGCGCCTAAGAGTTGAGGGGCTGCAATCTGATTTTTGTCTGCAAATCATTTGTCACTTACTAATTGTACTTCCTACCTCTTATTTTTCTTTTCTGTAATATGGGTAGTGATAATTCAAATAGAATATGTGCAGTAGGTTTAGTAAAAAATGCATTGCTAAATTGCTTAGAACAGCACTTGCAGTAGGTCTGTAATAAAGGTCAATCTTTATTATAACCTATGGCAGTTCTGAACAACATAGTGATTACTTTTGAAAGTTCTGTGTGATTTTTTAATCACAGCATGGTATGTTTATATTGGGAAAAAAATCTTAAGTCACCTGATCCAATCCCTTCAAGCCCTCTTTATAATCCATTTTTTTTACACAGTACCAGAGTGATTATATCAAAATGCAAATATGGTCCAAAACCCCCAAAGTAAATACCGAACTTACGTTACCCGGTTTAATGGTAACCAGAACTCTCCTCCTCCCATTAGATATGAACAATTTAAGTTTTCTGTTTTAAAAGAATCTCTTCCACCTTGGGTTTTCTCAGGAGCTATTGCATTTGGCTGAAACATTTTTGTAAGTATTTCACTTTTCTAATTCCTACTCCCTTCAAGGTAGGACCACTCCTGTATGCTTGCAGAATGCTACTGCACTTCCTCCGTTAGTATCAACCACACTACCTTGCAGTTTTTCTTAGTTACTGTTATTGTGAGGAGAATAAAATTATTTGCCTGCTCTTAGAAATATGCTAGAAGTTTTAAGTTAATCACGAGTAATTCTCTCCTATGCACGATTGAAGAGGGAGCCTCAGTTCAGAGGTTTGGTGTTCAGCATAAAATAACTTATCCCAATACTTACATCAACTCTGGCCCAGAAAGTGAGACTCCTCGGGCCGGGGATTCAGCTCAGTGGTTCGGTGGCTGGCCTTGCAAGCACAAGGACCGGAGTTCAATCCCTGGTACCAGGTACCAAAAAAAAAAAAAGAAAAAGACAGTGAGACCCCAACACTCTGAATGTTTCTGCCAGTGCCCTCACTTGTCCTCCCCATCTTCAGACAGAGCTTCTCCACCCTGCTCTGCTATCACCATCCAGGACTAATTTAACAATGTTCTTTATCCTTGCTTGCTGTAGTGACCAGTGTAAGTCTGGACACCAGGTCACCTGCCCCCTCCACTACTCCAGTCCGAAGCTGTTCTGCATTTGCTCCTGGACTTTACTCATTCCTTCCCTTTTCGTCATGCTCTGTCATTTCAAAATCTCTTCACTCTTCTCTGAAGTTTCTTTCACCTTGTTGTCCTCACTCCATGTTGGCAGTGCCTTTAAGAATCTCAACTAAAGGCAGTTTTCTATCTCACATTCCTATGCAACTGGAATTAGAAAAACCTTGTTTCTCATTGCCGCTTGTAGATCGTTTTTCCCCTTTCCGTCCATAAAATGCCAGCGTAGATGTTGAGTCGTCAGAATATGCCACCCACTCTCTCTCCTAGCTGATATCACCTACCATCTCCTCCTTATTATTTAATGACGGTACCTCAGGCCCATGAAGCAAACTCTGTGTGGGATATTTGCATGTAGGTTTATTGAGCAGTATACTATGAAACAATACCTATATGGTTGTAAAGAAAACAGAATTAGATTGAGGTGATGGTGATCTTTGATCTAGTTGCAAAGAGGCCTTAGCTCAGCCCCTGAGAGTGCTGGAGTTGGGGCATTCCTTCCATGTTTCCCCTTAGTGATAGAAGGAGGCCAAAACTTTGTACTTCATCATTTTACTTGTACTTTCTGGACATGTGTGTCTTGCCAAGGACTCCGATGTATTTACCATGTGTTCTTCAACCAGTCAGAAGAGAACGATCCATTGACATAGTGGACTAATGTGACATTCTAGAGAATATCCTAATTTAGGTTCTTATGACAGAGGAGCAGAGAATTAATATATCTCTGGACCAAGATATAAATGTGAGCTGGGCATGATGATATATGTCTGTAGTCCCAACTTTCATGAGACTGGGGCAGGAAGGCCCCAAGTTCAAGGACAATCTGGGCAATTTAGCGAGACCTTATCTCAAAATAAAAAATAAAAAGGGATTGGTGTGTAACTCAGTGGTAGAGTGCTCCTGGGTCCAATTTCCAGTACTCTGTGTGTGCATGTGCATGTGTGTGTTGTCTCTGCCACATTAATACAAATTACCCCTGATCCTCCTTCCTGATAGGGATTAAAATGATGGATTTCCAGATCAATGTCTGTATATCATAAATCCACCCTATATCAATCTATTGCATTGATTTCTAGTAGCACACTTTAATCCATCAGAATATATTTAATTTTTAGGGTTCAGACTGCTGAATGACATGAGAACATGGTAGGCTGCATTCTATATGTTCTTTGAAGAGGTGTTCATCTCTGACATTGCCTCTGGGATATGGTAGCACTATATATTTGTTTTGTTGGCTGGAGGGTGGGCTGCTGAAGTTAGTTCTCCTGTTATTGTTCAATACCTCTCCCTCTGAAAACTCATCTCTGGTCTCTGTGTGGAGATCTGACTGTCAAATCTGTGTCCAGAGAGGTAGGCTGAGATCACCCAACCTCAGCTCCCTGACAGACCATCTGGATGGCAGGTGTTAGTAATGGTGAGGTCACATCCTGGTTGGGTTAGCAGATTTATGCATTCAGAGAGTGTAGGTAGATAAAAGATCCAAACTGTAGAGGACTTGAAGGAAACAGAGAATTTTACAATTGACCCATTTCACAGTAGGTAAACTTATGAGGAGTCTCAAGCAGAACAGTGACTTCATGAAAGCAGGGCTTCATAGCATCGGTATCCTGACTACAGAATGGATGGAACAGAGCCAAGATCTGGGCCAGAGTAGCGAGGCATAAAGTGACAGTCATGAACTAAGGTAGTAGCTGTGGGAAATAGAATAATGAAGTAGAAATGAGATACATTTCTTAAAAAGGACTCAAAAGACCTTTGTAACATGATTAGAATCAATGGATGGAGGAGAGATAGCTGTCAAAGATGATTTTACCTTTTCAACTTTGAGTGAGGAAAGAGATGGGAGAAAGATCTGGAAAACATAAAGAGAAACATTTAAAATAGGAAGTGGTGAGTTTGGTTTGGCCACATGGAGTGTGGGTTAATGGTAGTATTGGAATTGTCTCTTAACTGTTGTAAAGGTAGAATTATGGGCTCCCATGAGGATTCCAAAAACTATAAAAATCTAAGCCAAGAAAGGAACACTTTTAAGGAACCAATTAGAACTTATTCAGGTGCTTCAGTAGAGGATGACAGAGGTAGTTTTGAAGAAATTGTAGAGTATTTGTGAAGTTATGCCTGAATAATATTTGGAGCTATTACCTCATATTGCTCCCCACAGCATTTTCTTATCCATTTTCTTCTATTAATTCCACAGTAGATTCTGTGCTTCATTGCTTAAGACAGAGTAAAGGACAAGTGGAATATCTAAGAGTAGTCTTCAGGACCTCTTATCTCTGAAAGCTTATGCCCATTGGAAGAGGTTTATGTAAGAAAAACAAATGAACTGGAAGAGGCAGAAAGGAAAAAATGTTCCCTCAGGTAAACTAGAGATCCTCGTATGCTGAGGGAGAGTTAAGATCCTAGGACAGTAGGAATTGGTGTTCTTTCCCTTCCTTCTTCCCTCCCTCCCTTTCTTCCTCCCATCCTCCTTCTTTTTTCCTTTTCAGCACTAGCAATGATTGAACCTAGCATGTTCGCAACAAGCTGCATCTCCAGCACTCGTTTAAAAACTTAGGGTTAGGGTCTCACTAAGTTGTTAAGTTTCCCAGGCTGGTCTAGAACTTGTGATTCTCTTGCCTTGACCCCACAGAGCACTGGGATTATAGGTGTGCACCACCATGCCTGGCTGGTGCTTTATTTTCTGATAGCATATGGGGACTGCCATTGTGCAGAAAGAAATAGAGGCATGGATTATTCAAAGCATGTTACTGAAACATGACTGCATATGAGATGACCTAGAGTCTTTGATTGCTTGTTTGTTTGTTAAAATATTATAGAATTCCACCTCCAAAACCTCTGATGCAAATGTTCTGATGGAGCCAGTAGTTTGTATTTTCTGAAAGTTCTCCAGGTGATTCTTATAGGCAGCCAGATTCACTGGTCTAGGGCAGATTTTCCAGTCTCAGCATTATTCAGAGAAAACATCTAAAGACTATAAACTTTGTAACCGGTGACCAGTGATCTGAGTGAGTATCCTTCTGCCCACTTCTCAAACCTAGGACAATCCATTGTGAAGTCTTGGTACCTGTTGAGAGTGAGAATGGAGAATTGACTGGGAGGAGAGCTCCAAAGTAATTGTTGGAATATCTTGCTGGCAAGATGGTATGAGGGCTTAGAATTTAAAGTGAAACATCAAGAGGGGTGCAGGATGAGTGATATTTCTAGCATACTTGGGTTTGTTTTGTGTCTGGTTTTAATGCCTTGTACAAGTGCCTATGAGATTGCCCTATTAATTCTTAGAAGTATATCACACCAAAGCTCTACCGTGCATGTGGATTCATGCCAATACAATAATGGACCAGAAGGCCAAAGCAGATTAGCTAAAATGAAAGAAGAGTAGCTACAGTGAAAGGCTGAAGGTCTATAGGTGATATCTAAGCTTGTCTAGATTTTTCAAATGGCACCAGAAAGTGATTAAGGACACAGACCTTTGGGTGCTTCTTCAGCAGCTAGAGAAATCTAGCATGCCTTGGTGGGGCATTCAGACTCCTGCTGCCTGAAAGCTCAGTGATCTGGGACAGCTTGGAGTCCAAACAGACAGCCGAGGAGTACTTTTCTGAAGGTGGAAGAACTATGCCATCTAAGTCTCATAGCTCCAAACCAAACTGCCTAAACCCAGTGGCAGATGTCCACCTACTTATCATTTGCTTTTGTAAGTGGATTTTACCCCAACTACATTGAGAATAAAAACATTCTTAATAGCATTCAGTAGAATCCCATATTTTAATAAATAAGAAACCTGAACTCTAGGACATTGCCTAAGGCTATGCACCTAGTGAGTAACAGCACCAGAGGTAAAGGTTGGGTCTGATGACAGTCAAACTGTTTGCTTTTTCATTCACCAGGATATTGTAATTGTTAATAAAATTGTAAAAATATTTTTCTGTTTACTACTAGTGATTAACAGAAAGGGCAAGGCAAGATAATAGCAATAGCCTAGACTCCAGTACGCCCTGGGCAACAGGGTCAAGGAATGGCCCATGTGTTTCTGGAAGATGGAAACTCCTCAGTTTGCCATTGACAGGCTCTCCTCAAATAGGTTGTCATCATGGCTTAGATCTAAAATGTTCCTTCAAAGTCACATGTGTTGAGAAGGTGTTTGAATCATCATATTCCTGAGTGGATTCATCCATTGATAAGTTCAGTGGGACATTGTGCTGGTAGGAAGTGGGGCTTGGTTGGAGGTGGCTCACAGGGGGCATGACCTGGAAGGGTGCATTCTTGTCGTGATCCTCCTCTCTTTGCCTCCTGGCTATGATTAGATGAGCAGCTGTCCTCCACCATGCCCTTCCACCATGCGTTTCTGCCTTGGGACCAGCTGACTTTGGACTGAATCCACTGGAAACTGTTAACCAAATAAACCTCTCTTCTTGTAAGTTGCCAGTTTGGGGTATTTTGTCCAGAGAAGGGGAAATAACCAATACCTTTGTGAATAGGGAAACTTTGAGCCTAACATAGTCAAGTTTCATGTACAACATAGTTGGTTATCAGATATGTAATATATCCTCCACAAAAAGTTACTCTGCCCTCTTGTGTCCCTCTTTACCTCTATATTTCCTACTTTTAATTAAGGCTCATGGGAAGGCCTTTAGAGAGGTCTTAAAGCTAAAGGTCAGATTGCTCACTCATAATATAACATCCTGAAAAGGAAGTGGTGTTGGGGAACAAGAAAAATTCTAAAGGAGGAAGTGGCCTCAATAATGCAGGAAATTCATCTGATCCAGGCAGAGTCTATGTCCTCCTGCAAAGTACAGAGTGCTTTCTGGGGTGGTCTACTGCATCCATGGCACCAGATGATGTCACTTCAAGCTGTGATGTCTGAATCCCTTCAAGAACTTATTTCTTTTGAAGTGAAAGCTCTAAGGATCAAAGACTGGATGGCTTCGTAGTTTCCAAAGCCTATTAGCTGTGATGCACTAAAGATTAGAAAAGCTGGAACCAGTGCTGGATGGTGATGCTGGGCCACAGCAGAAGTATAGCTAGAAGTGGGGTTAGCAAGCAGCATTCGTGACTAAAGATATGTTACGGTCAGAACTGAAAAGGTGATGTAAGTAGGTCAATGGACAGCAACAGTATCAGCCAGGAGAATTTGGAGCTGGTTTGGATGGGAGAGGAGTGTCACTTTCCTAGTCCATTTTCTTAACTAGGACTAGAGCCTTGTATACTTCACCTTTGTCCCAGCAATCCTTCATAGCTCAGTTTTGGAATATACAAGGAGCACAGCGAAATTAAATGGACCAATTGAGTATTCAAAGAGTTTTCCTTCCTAAGCACATTATTATGTTATAGTAGACTATAGAACTAAATATTTACTCAGACTTACTATCCTTACACTTGAAAGTAAATAAAAATTCAGAATTGAAAAAATAACAAAATTCACCATTTACCTGTAAACACTAAACAATTCACAAAATACTGAAGAACTGTCCTCCACAGTCTACCTTGCTAGACAAGAAAGCTTGATCCTGGTCATTTATGCAGCAGCCTATTGATTTTGCCATAATCATTTAGAACCAGCAAACTATGATTAGCTCAACCACAACACGTCATAAATTTAAATTGAAAGCATAATAATTATTTTCATATCTTTAGAAAGTCTGAATTACACAAACTAATGAACATGATTCAAAAGCAACTAAAACAATTATTCATGCTATACAGTTTTTTGGGCTGTGGGTCCTAAGAAATAAAACACCCTCAAAAAGTCAATGATGGAAAGTAAAAATTCAAAACTTTCTATTTTTCTTTTTTTTGAGTAATAGTTACAGCTCATGAGCAGAGAGCCTGGAGTTGTTATGGCAACAGTAATACAGGAAAAAGAGCCTCTAGTCTCCAAATCTCCTTTTTTTCTCATTCTAGTCTTGGCACTAAACAGTAAAGAACAATCCCAGATGATGTGTAAAAACCCATAATGTTTATAAATTAGTCTCAGTTAACACATGCAACAACCTTGAGTTTCTAAACAAATAACATGCTGATGAATGTTAAGAGGGTAGAGACATCTTTGATGAATGTACAAGGCATCCAAATTCCATAAAGATAAAAAATATGGCATATGGTTAGTTTTGCTGATGGCATTTCTATATCATCTAAGTAGGTAGTTTCATCTCTGAATTTATGTCATCTTTATGACACTCCCCTAAAATATACCTCATGTTAGCCACAATCTCTTTTGTGTGTGTGTGTGTGTGTGTGTGTGTGTGTGTTTTCTGGTACTGGGGATTGAACTCGGGTCCTTGTGCTTGCAAGGCAGGCCACTGAACTGCTGAGCTAAATCCCCAGCCCTAGCCACAATCTCTAATTAGTGTCCAATTATTTATTGCACAGTAATAAGGTGGTATACTATGCTGGATAAAATAGTGGAACTTAGGTCCAGATTACCAAACTTCAAATTTCAACACTGCCATTCATTTGCTGTGAAATTTTGTGTGTGTTACTTATTATTTCCAAACTTCAAATTTCATATCTATAAAATGGAGATAACTATAAATTATAGCACCTCTTATAGCGTAGGTATGAAAGTTAAATGAGGTAATGTATATAGAAGCACTTAACATAGCACCTAGCACATACTAAATATGTCGAATACTAATTTATCATTATTATTACTATAAGTAGTAATATTGTCTATAGCCTATGGTCATAGATATTTGAAACAATTTTTAAAAACTGAAAAATTAGAGCTCTCAGAAGTGTAATTCTCAGTCACTTTTATTTTACTTCTGTTTATGTTCCTGATCTAGTGAGTTTTATTTCTCAGTTAATTCTTGGAAGCTTTATCCAAAGACCAGTTGCCAGCCTGACTTTTTGCTCTCACTGCTTTATCTCACTTCTGTGTAGACCCAGATCACAATCACAATCAGGCGTGGCAAGTTCAAAGATACCAAGTTCAGTTTAACTTCTATTTCCACTATGGTTGATAGTGTGGTAAATAAAGAGTATAATTATGCCAGGTATAGGAATATAAAAGATGGTGGGAGACTGTGTAAGGGCTAGCAAAAATTTCAACTCAATAATAAAAATATGAGATGATGATCCTACATCAAAAAAAGTCAAAAGTGCAGACAAGACTTGGAAAGGTCTATGAGTAGGACTATAGCAAATCCTATTGTATTTACCCATTCTAGAAAGCATAGCAATGCTATTACAAGAAAAATCGAGCCAGATTTGATGCTTGGTTTCTGGGAGTACAATAGAGAAGAATTTAGAGACCCAAAAGTGATTTTCTTTACCCAAAAATGAAAACCATCACCATTAGCTAATAACACCAAGCTAGACTTGAGTCACGCTACTTGCTCCGTTTTTCCTCTGTCATAGTTCCTTATCATTAAGACAAAATACCTGATACTCACAATTTAAGGACAGAGAAATTTATTTTGGCTCATATTTCCAACATTTCAGTCCCTATTCAGCAGAGCATGGCATGGTAGAAGGGCCTGGGCAGAGAAAAGCTGCTGCCATCATGGCAGTCAGGAAGGAGAGTGAAGGAAGGAGCAAGGGAGACTGACAGTGCCCTTCCCCAGTGGCCAGCTTCTCTCAGCCAGGCCCCACTCTACAACAGCACACTCTGCTGCTGCTGAATTCACAAGTACATGACTGTACTGCTGAGTATAGCATTTCCATAATCCAGTCACCTTCCACAAGCCACTCCTGTGAGCACATGAGGCCTTCGTGGGATGATTTAAACCATAACGTCCTCTAAAGTGAATATAGCACACACAGAGAAGCACAAAGTCTTTTGTGTAAATTTTCAACCTTTTATTATATTTTCAAGTAGTGAACATACGCTTGTACCTGCTATCAAAATTAAGACATAGAATATTGGTAGTGTAGTAGAACCTTCCTTAGACCGATTCCCAGTCATTGTTACTTCAGCAGTAACCACTGTCTTATCATTCTATCAATATTCATCAGTTTTGCTAATTTTTAACTTTATAAATAGAACTATTACAGCCTGTATTCCTATGTTGGATTATTTTCATCAACAGCATGCTTGAGAGACTTTCCTATGCTGTTTGCAGTTGTAGTTTGCTTATTTTTATTGCTAAATAGTATTCCATTGTATGAATGTATTATAGGGCTTTTAAAACTTCATTTACTGTCTAAACACTTTGCACTGTTTCCATTTGGAGAGTTTGGCAAAAAGTGGTGCAGTAGCCATTCTTGTACCTGTCTTTTGGTGTACATTTATCAGAATCAAATGCATTTCTGTTAGGGTATATACTAAGGGTGCAATGTTGAATCACAGAGTATGCAAATACTTAGCTTTAGTAAATCCTAGCAAATCAGTGTCTCCATTTTTCCAAAGTGGTTCTACCAAATTGCGCTGTCATAGGCAGTATTTGAGATTTCTAGATGCTTCACATCCTCACCAACACTTGATATGTCTGTTCTTTTAATCTTAATCTTGCTTGAGGGTGTGAAGTAGTATCACTACTGTTTGATCTTCATTTTTTTATGAAGAATGAGGTTCAGCATATTTTCATATATTTATTAGCTGCTTGATTATCCTCTCATGAGAGTTCCTATCCAAACCTTCTGCACGTTTTTCTATCATATTGTCTTATTCTTATAGATTGGTAAGACTATATAAATAAATATAAGTATATATGTATATATCTCCTAGATAGGATTTCTTTGTTAAATGTAAATATTCCAAATAAATTATCTCAGGCATTTTTTTTCCTTTTCCTTTTTTTTTGTTGTTTGTTTTTTTGAGACAAGGTCTCACTATGTAGTTGAGACTGAACTGAAACTCAGCATGTAGCCCAGGCTGGTCTCGAACTCACAGTGATCCTCCTGCCTCAGCCTCCCAAGTGCTGGGATTACAGGCGTGCACCACCACGCCCGGCTCTCCTTTTACTTTCTTAATAATGCCTTTTGAAAAACAGAAGTTCTTACTGTCAGTACAGTCCAATGTATCAATAGCATAGTGGTTAAGAAAGACTGAAATTAGACAGATACCTGTTAAAATCTCAGGTGTGAGTCTTCCTTTACCTTATGTGACTTGGGGAAATTATGTTACCTTTCTAAGCCTAAGATTCTTCATTTACAAAATGGGAGCAGGAATCTCATCTTCATCATGGTCCTGCTATAAAGATTAAATAGGATCATCTGTGTGAAGCTACAAGGTACCCAAACTGTTCTTATGGTACTACTCCACAGCATTATCCAAGTGCTATTCGTTATTTTATCCTCGTGTTAAATATATGTGACACAACTACAGTTTTAATAGGTTCCCATCATGGGGTAAAAATAATTAATTTGTTCATATTAACTTTAATATAGAAACATGCTTTTCCAACATTGTTTGAGATTACATTTGAAAGCCTTGATCAAGCAGAGGAGTTGAAGAGAATTTTCTCTTTATTCAGAATGCATATGACTGGAAAATATTCGATTTGTCAGCTCAGTTGATTTTGAATCTTCAGTGGTCTTATTTTTACATTGAATCATATCAGTAATTTTTTGGTGGTGAAATTCTATGTACTGTGTAGACAATCCCTTTTTGTAAAAAACAAACAGTACATTGTTCTCCTTTCTACCTCACTAGGAAATCATTCTTATTACTACATTTAAATATTTGTTCACCTAGATCTACTGAAACTTTATCAAACAATTCCCTGAAAGTAATGTATGAATTTGTGAGAATTTTATTGAAGATACTATGGTATCATCCAGTGTACCGTATACTTAATTTTCTAAAAGACCTGTGGGTGTCCACGTTACTGAAGATAACTGAGAGTGTAATCTTTTGGCTGACAAATTTGTAATCAAACCACAACAAACATGAAGACAACATGAAGTAGAAAGGGGAATGGATGATTTAATATGGTGAGAGAATTATAAATTATAAATTAATTCATTTCTTTCAAAGTTATCTCAAGCACACCATCTTTATTTTTTTAAATAAAAACCACACAGAGAATTACCATCCAGAATGAAACTCAAACCAGTGAGTCAAGATGTATGCAATGTAAGAGTTAGTATTTATTGAGCATTTTCTTTGGTCACAGATCTACTCAATACTTCATGTGGATTCTCTCTTTAAATCTTCTCAGCAATCTCCTGGATATGTTACCTTATTGTAAGTCTTGAGAAGAATAAGTAACTTGGCCAGTGTAATACAACTAAGTGATGATCAGCTGGAATTTAAGCAGGAAGCCACACTCAAGATCTGGCATTCTTTATCAACAAAAGGGAAAGGAGGGGAATGGGAAAAAAGAACTAAGATATATTCTTTATGTACAGGTACAAATTCCCTATGATAAATGTTATCATTATATATGGCACATTTGTACTAGTAAAAATGTGTGCTATAGTCTGTTACTAGACAATTTGTGGTGAGATTGGAATGGTATTTATCAGGGTGCACTCTAGGAAAAGATGAGTTACAATGCCCTACCACAACCATAAATACTTCACCATCTTAATCAGCAAGTATATTGCAGCAAATCCAGAAAGATCCTCAGTTTATACATATCCAGTAAGACACATGCTACAAAGCAAGAATAAAATCAAGAATCTAAACCATACAGACACTTTTGTTCAGAGAGATGTCGCTGAAATATCCTTTGATCAGGAATATCCCTGTAATAGTCTCTTAAGTTTCCTTACCAGTCACAAAGTTATTATCAGCCTGAATCTTGCATCACAAAGATTAGAAGGAGGCAATTTGGTAGAGTTAAAGTAGCTAAAGAGTGACAAATGAATATGCCAAGGGAGAGAGTGAAAAAGAATAAGGACCGGGCAGATGTAAAGAACTGAGTTATGATCTAGATGGGTGAAAAGGCACAAATCTTTTAATAAGATTTCTTTCTGAATTTTTGATGTACTGTCATATTTGTTTCATTGTTACTGGAACAAAATACTCAACCCCTGTGACTTAAAGGAGGGAAGGTTTATTTTTGCTCATGTTTTCAGTTCATAGTCATCTGGCTCAAAAGAGAAGAGAGCATGGTAAGAAAGCATGGGTGGAGGAAATGTGCTCAGTCATGACAGTTGTGAAGCAGGGAGGGAGCCAAGGAAGGAAGATAACCCCTTTCAGGTCACACCCCCCATGACCTCCTCACAGCCCCTCAGCCGCAGCGCCCCATAATCCAATGACCTTCCACAAGTCTCATCTCTGAGTAGATAAGGGGGAATTTTTTGTATCTAAACCATAACATATACTGTTTTGATGGTTACTTCTCCTCTATTTAATTACTGAAATAGTTGATTGGAGAACACTTTGGATATTTGGTCAGTCTGATATGGAGATCTTGACAACCTAATCTGGATATTTAGTTAAATAGTTATCTTTTTCACTATATGTTCCAATTCTCTCTTTCTGTATACCAAACAACACCCAGACTTCATGGCTTAAAATAATAGCAACAATCTATTTGGGGACAGAGCTTTGTTCAGATGGATTATCCTTGTTCAACACAATACAACTGGTGTGGCTCAGTTGGGGTCTGGAGAATCCATTTTTAAGGTGGCTCATAGACTGAGCAGGATGGTGCTATTGTAAGCTGGGAGTTCACCCAGGCCTGGGATGGAGTTCTCAGTCTCCATTTCTTGGAGTTCTCTACAGGCTGTTTGGATTTCCCCATGATGGAGTGGCTGAGTTTCAAGAACAGTGTTATCAAAAAATTATGCATAAGCTCTTATCTTTTATGGCATTGCCTCAAAAGTCGCATAACATTTTGTCCACAAACTACCTACATCCAAATGGAGGTCATTAAAGTTATGCATTAAGAAGAGTATGTTGAGTGAAAGATATTGTTGTGGCATTTTTGGAAAATTTAATCTGCTATACTATACATCCTCATTCATTCATTCATTAACTCAATTATTAATTTAGTACTTAATTAAGGACTAAATATTCAATGAAGAGACAAAATACATACTTACTGGTATATATGGGGAAATGTACGTTATTTGAATAGGCACATAAGTATATATGTAATTGTAAAGTAATAAATGATGTTAATGAGAAATCCGTGCTACCTTGAGGGAGTATTAAGTGGTCTGAGTTCAGTAAAGTCTTATTTTAAGACAAAATAAGAATTAAACTGAGATATAAAGGATGATTGGATTCAGAGTTCTCTAGAAAAACAGAACCAGTAGAATATATATGAGAGGGGGCTATTAGACTGGCTCACACAACTATAGGCTTTAAAGTTCCAATGGCTGACTGCAGGCTAGAGAGTCAGAGAAACCAACAGCTGCACAGTCTAAGAAGCCAAGAGTCTCAATATGAGAGGGGCCAGCACAGTCCCATCCCAAGGCCAAAGGCCTGTTAGCCTCTTGGAGAGTTTCTAGTACAAGTCCATGTTCAAGGGCTGAAGAACTCAAAGACTCTGATTCCACAGTCAAAAGTAACAGAGCCAGAGACATTCACCCATTGGAGAAGGGCCTAGCTTGAGTGAGAATTAACTTCTCCATTTTGCTTTTGTGTTCCACCCTAGCCCCAGCCATTGGGATAGTGTTGCCCACATTCAGGATGAGTCTTGTCCACTAAGTCCACTGATATGCCAATCTTCTCAGGAAACTTCCTTATAGGCACACCTTTGCCATTTCCCTAGACAGTCCTCAATTCAGGCAAGTAGACCGACAAAATGAGCAAAGGTAACTTTCTCAAAAGCATTCTACTCACAGGGAACAACATGTGGAAATCCCCATGGGAGAAGATAGGACTGTACTAAGAACAAAGGCACAATGAAACTCTTCTGTTGCAAGAGAGGATGGAGAAGTGATAGTAGATTAAGTTGAGACTGGGCTGGTAGCAGTGTCTGGAGCAGGGAGGGCTGTGCTAAACCTGCATTTGCCTTTAGTCTCAGAGCAGCTGAAAGATATCAAAGTGATTTAAGTAAGGGTAATAAAATAATCAGATTTATATTTCAAAAACTTCTTATAGTAAAGGGAAAATAAGAGAGGGTAAAATCAAGGAAATTAATTACATGGCTACTTTAGTCATTCAGAAAGGAGGTGACTAACAACTAGTCTTGTGAGAGAGACAGAATTAAACAGATTGAAGGTATGGAAGCAATTATATGTAAAGAAAATGAATAACATAGAATAATTGAGTAAATTAGAAACAAGACAACCTATCAAGACTGAATCGTGGAGAAATTAAAAAATCTGAACAGACTCATAAGTAGTAATTGAGATTGAAGCAGTAGTAATAAATTTTTTAAATCTTCAAGGAAATAGAAGTCCAAAACCACATCATTTCACCATGAATTCTTCATTAGAGAATTTTACCAAATATTTAAAGAAGAAATAATACCTCTCTTCAAATATTTCCAAAGGACTGAAGAGGACAGAGCAATTCTAAACTCATTCTAGGAGGCAAGAATTATTTTGATTAAAAAAACTATAGACCAATATCTCTGGTTGATATCGATGCAAAAATCCTCAGCAAAACTGAAACTAAGTTGAACAGTATTTTAAGAGCATATTCTCCATCACAAAATGGTATTCATACCTTGGATGTAAGGACAATTCAGCCTATGAAAATTATGTGTAATGAACTACGTTCACAGAGTGAAGAACAAAAACCAATAATCTCCATTGATGTAGAAAAAGCCTTTGAAACAATTCAACACCTTTTCATGATGAAAACACTCAACAAACTAGGAATAAAGGAAAAGTGCCTCAACATTAAAAAAACATGTAAATGAAAAGTTCATCGCTTGTATCATATACAATGGTAAAAAACTACCAGCTTTTTCTCCCTCGTCAGGAAGAAGGCAAGAGTGCTCACTCCTGCCAGTACTCTTCAACATAGTCCTAGAAATCCTATCCAGACGAATTAGACAAGAGAAGGAGATTAAAGAAATCTATATCGGCTAGGAGGAAGTAGACTTCTCTCTGAAGAAAACATAAGCTTAATGTGTCGAAAATGCTAAAGATTACACGTGCATACCCAAGAGTCTGTTAAAATCTGATAGATTTTAAGAAAGTTACAGGATAAAAAAATTAATACACAAAAATTAGATACATTTCTATAGGCTAGCAATCGGAAAAGGAAATTGAGAAAAGTCCTATTTACTGTACTTTTTCTAATATAAAAGAAATATATAGAAAGATACAAATATATAGAAAATGATCTCATGACTGAAAAGACTTAATTTTATTACATTTCTATTCTACTTAATGCAATCTATAGATTTAATGCAATGTCTCTTAAAACTCCAAATGGCATATTTTATACAAATAGAGGAACCATCCTAAAATCCATATGGCATCTCAAGGGACAGTGAATGGCCAATAAAAGCATAACTACAAATCAATGGTAATCAAGATGGTGAAGTACTGGGCACAAACACAGATTTATAGGTCAATGGAACAGAATAGAGATCCCAGAAATCAATTCCTGTGCAAAATGATTTTCAATAAGTGTACCAAGACTGTTTGATGGGTAAAGGACACATTGTCTCTCTAAGAAATGGTGCTGAGAAAACTGCATATCTATATGCAAAAGAATAAAATCAGACTATTTATGCCATATACAAAAATTAAGTCAATGGCAAGGGATTTAGCTCAGCAGCACAACGCTCACATGGCAAGTACAAGGTCCTGAATTCAATCCCTGGTAGCAAATAAACAAAAAAGAAAAAAGAAAAATTAAGTCAAACTGGAATAAAGACATAAACATCAGACTTAAAACTATAAAACTCCTAAAAGAAAACATAGGAAAAAATCTTTAAATTGTCATAATTGGCACTGTTTCATATGACACCAAAAGCACATGCTGCAAAATCAAACATAGACAAATAGAATGACATCAAATTTAAAAACTCCTATACATCGAAGAAAACAATCAACAGAGTGTAAATGCAACAGGACAAAATTATATAAAAGGAGAAAATATTTACAATCCATATATCATATAAGGGGTTTGTATCCAGATATACAAGGAAATTCTATAAACAATAACAAAATACAAATCTAATTTTAAAATGGGCAAAAAATTTTAACAGGCAATTCTCCAAACAAGATATACAAATAATTAACAAGCGTATGACAAGATGCTAACATCAATCATAAAAGAAATGAAAGTCTGAACCACAGTGAGCTATTGGTATATCAGTGTGTACCCATTAGGACGAACACTTATCAAAAGAATAGAAAAAAACAAGTGGTAGTAAGAATGTGGAGAAATTGAGACTTTTCAGCTCTTCATGGAAATGTAAATAGTGCAGACATTACAGAAAATATTTATAGAGTTTCACCAAAGAAATTAAAAATAAACCACTGTATGATCCAGCAATCCCACTTCTGGACATATATCCTTTAGGATGTAAGGTGTCTCCCAAAAGGCTCATGTGTTGGAGGTAAGGTCCCCAGTGCAGCAAGGAAGTGAGGCTTTGAGAGTGCTTGGATCACGAAGTTCTCACTTTATCAATGGATTAATCCATGGATGGACTCATAATTGGATGGCATTTTTGCCAAGTGATAGAAATTTAGGAGAAGGAACCTAGCAGAAGCAGGTAGATCATGGGCCATGTCCTGGGGGAGATTGTATCTTGTCTCGTCTTTACCCCTCTTCCCTCCTCTTCCACCTTCTCTCCCCTCCTCCTCATGCCTCCTCCTTCTCTACCTTCTCTTTCTTCTATCCCTCCTTCCTGGCTACCACAAGGTGAGCTGCTGCTTTCCTCTATCATACCTTTCCAGCAAGGTGATTCTGCTTTGCCACAGAAATAATAGACGCAGCAATCCTGATCTGAAACTTCTAAAACTGTGAGTCAAAAATGTCTTTCCTTCAAGTTTTTTTTCCAAGTATTTTGTCACAGCAATGGAAAAATTCCTAACCCAATATCTAAAAGAAGAATCTTGAAGAGATAGCTTCACTCCCATATTTATTACCAAATTACTTATAATTATCAGCAGGTTTAAGCAAGCTAGATATCCATAGACATATGAGTATATAAAGAAAATGCCATTTTTACTGATAAAGAAGTGCTATAGAATAAGACAGCCCCTTGCCTTGCCTTTATTTTTTTTCCCCCACACAATATTTTGTTTTAAAAATGTAGGTTTGTGCTGCTGGGCTTCTGCCCAATGTATCAAAATGGTTTGTGACTGTTTGAACTGTGTCACCTTTCAGGAACCTTCTGCAACTCTGCCCCCTTGCTTCAGTAAGCATGTTCACGGGGCAAGTGTTTCAGGAATGTTCTATAACTCCACCCCTTTGCTGCAGTGAGCATGCTCTCCTACTCTGTGGATCCCTATATAAGGAGGCTTTCATTTCTGGTCGGGCGCTCAGATTCCTCTTAGCCTGCCTAGACTCACCAGCATAATAAAGTTTTTTTTCTCCATCTCTTCAACTAACCATTAGATTCTCCAGCCTTCAGATTGTGAGAGCTGTGACCTAGTGCTGCCACACTGAGTTGTAAAGCTCAGCTGTGCCTTCAGATCTGTGGCTCTTGGCTGCAACACTGAGCTGTAACCCTCAGCCGTGACTCTGAGCTGTGACAATTAGCCGTGACACTGAGTTGTAACACTTGGGTATAGCACTGAGCTGCTCTGCTCTCCTGCAACAGTACATATAAACAATATGATGCAGCTTAAAAAAATCCTACATGCTGCAATATTTATGAATCCTCATGACATTATGTTAAGTAAAATAAGCCAGTCACAAAAGAACAAATATTCCATGTCTAAAATCATGTGAAGTATCTGAAGTTGTCAAACTCTTAGAAATAGGAAGTTGAGTGATGGTTGCCAAGGGTCAAGAGGCAGAAAAGGGGGGGGTGAGAAAAAGAAGGTTTTTTTTTTTGTTTTTTTTGGGGGGTGGGGTTGAGACAGGGTCTCACTACATAGTTGAGACTGACCTGGAACTCACTTTGTAGCCCAGGCTGGTCTCAAACTCACAGCAATCCTCCTGCCTCAGCCTCCCAAATGCTGGGATTATAGATGTGCACCACCACGCCCAGCTGAAAGAAGATTTTAAAAGATGAAAAAGTTCTGGAGATTTGTTGCATGACAACATGAATATGCTTAATAATATTGCACCATACACTTATTAAAATTATAAATTAATTGTTATGCATTATTATAATTAAAAAAAGAGATAGGAGCTCCAGGATTACCTAGATCTCTTCACATACACCTGACTCTGCTTCCTCTAAAGTAATAAGAGGTAAAAGTTTAAGCTGTTTATCCTCACCATTTAGATGAACATCTGAAGTTTAAGAAATAATTGAAGATGAGGGGGTGAAGGGAGGGCAGGGGTAAGGGGAAAAAATGAGAATCAAGACTTGTCATGTAGAGGTACAAGATCCCAACAATGAATGTAACTGTACTGTATCCCTAAAATGTACCAATAAACTCAATTAAAGCTGAAAAAAAAAGAAATAATTGAAGAGTGTCTGATGGATGGATGAACAGGACAGATGAATAAGAATGGACCCATCTCTTGACTTCAGATCCAAGCTCCTTAGTTCTCTCTTGTCTTTGGTCATACTGCAGCATGTTCCCTGCTGCTCCGTACCTCTTTCCATGCCCTCAGTAATCTTTAGCTCATCAAGGGAACCTCTGTAATTCTCAGGACACTGGTAGGCTTCCCCTCGGTGACCTCAGAAGGAATCTTGGAGGTAAGAACTTCCCACACAGCGTCATAGTACTTGATTACCAGTCTCTCACCTGATTGTGTGCACTCCTTCTGGTGGGGACTGTATTCAGCTCACATCAGTAATCCCAGCAATTAGCAGAGTGTATATCTTGTAGTACCCAATAGTTAGTATTCATTTATATCAGTGAATGTAGGGAATGAATTTACTAAACTTTGAAAAATGTGGGTAGTCTATCTTTTCGACCTCTTGAATATCATATTTTTAAAATGAGGCTTTGGAAATAAAACCATGGCAGAATTCCCTTAAATTTTTTCAAATGACATATAACACTACTCTCCATCGTTGATTAATCAGAGTTCTATGTGTGTACGACCCAAATTTAGATACAACTTTCTGAGGAAGAAATTCAGGAGTGTAACTTGTCCCCTTCCCTAAAGGGCTGCCACTGCCTCTTAGGGCTGGGCCCAAAGGTTGCTGGTAAGAAGACTTCGCTTCTTTTTCTCTCCACCCAGTATGCAGCCACACACGTGGAAGAATTTCCCTTAATGCCTTTGGTCATGCTGCTCAAGTACTGAGCTGAACTTCAGGATTTTACCATGAAATACAGTAGCAATGAGTTGGGTTTGAAAAATATTTAAAAGCAGGTGTTATCAACAAAAAATTTAATAAATGGCATGCACTTCCCAATTGATTAATTAGTTGAAGCACTATTTTATGCTTTTAAAGAATACTAATGAGAAATACTCATAAAATTGAGTAACATTACCAGGTGAAATGCATAAGAACTTAGTGCCTCTTTGGTTTTTGTTTGTTTGTTTCGAGACAGGGTCTCACTATGTAGTTGAGACTGACCTGGAACTCACCAGTTCCAGGCTGGTCTTGAACTCACAGCGATCCTCCTGCCTCAGCCTCCTGAGTGCTGGAATTACAGGCATGCGCCACCACACCCAGCCTAGGATTTAGTGCCTTTTAAACTGCAATCCACCTAGAATATTCTTCAGCATTTTTGAGTTCTCTAGAAGAATTTTTAATTTTAGTTTTTAATTAGATGATAATTTAAAGATTAATATAAATATATTTCAAATCATTGGACATACTTATTGTCTGTTGGGGAAAACAGCTGGAAACAGTAGTGACAAACAGTTTTAGAGGACAGGAAAGTTCTTTATTTATGATTGCATTAGTACTATGTAATCTACCATAGTTTAGGTTTTATGTGTTGGTAAAGGGTACCTAGCTCCTCTATACATCCTAATAAAAAAATGACAACTCTCATTCCACAACTACTATCATGCAACTCTTAATAATTTCAGTAGGAAAACACAATACCTCCTCTTTTTGGTAATGATAATTTGTAACCAAAATCATTTTTATATAATAAAATGTAAATTTCTTACCCCGTGACTGTGATACCATCATTTAAAAATGACACAGTGCTTTAGAGTAATACTGTGAAATAATTGCAAGTAAAACGTGGTCTTTGTATGTAAATGTATTAATTATTTCCATATCTACAATATGTCATGCATTGTTCTGTGCTTTGGGCTCACAGACTGAGTCAGAAAAAGTTCTATTCCTACGGAACTCTATGTTCTACTAAAAGCCAAAGTGAAAGAGGCAAAGCATATGATAGTCAAGTTTGACTTGAAAGTCAAGTTTGCAGT
This sequence comes from Fukomys damarensis, assembly GCF_012274545.1. Lineage (NCBI taxonomy): Eukaryota > Metazoa > Chordata > Mammalia > Rodentia > Bathyergidae > Fukomys > Fukomys damarensis. Next base: position 8,950,488 of record NW_022900916.1, read on the forward strand.
AGTTGGGAGAGGGAAAAGTGGTGAAACAATTGAGTTGCCAAAGAGTACATTGTAGTTTAAACATTGAAACTTCTAAAAAATCCTGTGCCAGATCATCCATGGCCACACTCATAATGAGAGAGGATTTATTGAGTTGACCTTGTATTTATGCATATTAACTCTCAATATTAAATAAATAAATAAATAATGTGCACTAGAAATATTATAATTAGGTGGCATCTTTAACTTTCTCAGTTATATTCTGGAAATGTTAATTTGAATTTTATTAGTTTGGTAGTTAGACATATTTAATTCATTATTTTATTTTGGTATGATAATTTCACAGGTTTTTTTTTTCTTTTTTTTTTTTCTTTTTTGGTACCGGGGATTGAACTCGGGTCCTTGTGCTTGCAAGGCAGGCCACCGAACCGCTGAGCTAAATCCTCGGCCCCACAGTTTTTATATGCATTTTATTAAATTTAATTTAAAAACCCATTTTATTGAACTACTACACCTTCATGCAATAAAATTCAACCACTATAAGTGTGACGTTTGCTGATTTCTTAGCAACTATGTAGAATTGTACTATAACCCAATTTTAAAACATTTTCATTTCCTCTGAAAGCCTGTTTGTCAGGCTTGAAGTCAGTCCCTGTTTCAACCTCCAGGTTTAGGCATTCATTGATCCACTATCTCTACACAATTGTCTTTTTAAAAATAAAAGTCATATAAATGGAATCTTTTATGTCTGTAATCTTTCACTTAGCATAAAGCTTCTATGAGTAAATTTTCATTTTTTAGGCTGGAGAAATTCCATTGTACAGATTAAATGAATTTTGATATTTAGATTATTTTCTTATATTTCTCACAATCTCTGTATTTTTATTAATGTGGTTAATCCATTCACTTCTCTTTGAAGTTTATAATATCTATATTTTTATTTTTTAAACATAATTTTTAACTAAATTTTAAATTTTGAGATAATTGCTGATTTATATAAAAGTATAAAAATAATATAGAGAGATTCCTGTGTATAATGTGCTCATTTTCTCCAATCAGTAACACTTCAAAAAAATCATAATATCAGAGTACAACCAGTCTACTGACAGTAACACACTCAAGATACAGAATATTTCCACCAACACAAGGACATCCCACATTTTGTCCTTTCGTAATCACAATCACTACCTGTCCATAATCACCCCTTACTAATATGTGATGACATTTAATATATTCCCAATTTCTATGATTTTGTCATTTAAACAATATTCTATAAAAATTCTCTAATATATAACCTGCAAGGAAAGGCTTTTTTTATGGAATATATTTTGCCTAGAGAGTCATTCACCTTCTCCCTGGTGACAATAGACTGTTCTTCTTTAAAAATTGCTGGGTGATATCTGGTTTGAAAGGATATTTTTCCTGGATATAGAAATTTTGGGTCATGTCATTCCAGTGTCTCCTGGCCTCCCATTGATGCTGAGGAGAAGTTAGCTGTTGCTATATTGGTGTCGTGTGTTCATGTGAATTGTTTTTCTTTTGTTGCTTTCATGATTTTCTTCTTGTCTTTGGCTGTAGGAGCTTGGCTATAATTTATCTAGGTATGATCTCCCTGTGTTTGTCTTACTTGAGATTCATTGATCTCAGGTCTGTAGACTGTTTTTCATCAATGTGGAAACTTTCAGCTTTTATTTCTTGAGATAAACTTTATGAGACTGTCATACATTCATTGGTACAAGTAATATTGTCCTACAGGTCTCTGAAGCTGCCTTTTCTTCTCTGTCTTTTTAGATTGTGTAATTTCTATTGATTTATCTTCAAGTCCACTATTGCTTTCTTATATCATATCAAATCTTCTTCTAAACCCATCTGGTGAATTTTTCATTTCACTTGTACTTTTCACTTTGTAGCGTTTGTTTGGTAGTTTCTGCTTCTCTGTTATCTATTTATGGAGGAAGCATTAGCATGCTTTCTTTCTTTTAAACATAATTTCCTTCTATTTTTGAAAATATATTTTAAATGACTTCTTCGAAGTTTTGTCTGCTAAAACTAACATCTATCTGATCCCACACAGACTCATTTTCTATTTGTTGTCTTCTGAGTAAGAGTGATTAACACTTTCTTTGCACTCCCCCCTTTTTTGATGTCTCATAATTCTTTTGTTGAAAACTAAACATTTTAGCTAATAAATGACAGCAACTGTAGATTCTGATTTTCTCTCCTGAGAAACATTTCTCCCTCTCCCTCTCTCTCTCTCTCTCTCTCTCTCTCTCTTGTAACTTAGACTTTATAGAATATATTTCCCTTATGATATGTGGCTGCAAATGAATATCTAATAAATTATTCTTATATTTTTGCTTTTAGTCTCATTTCCTATAGGTTTTCTCTGAGTCTGTATAGCTTAGTAGTGAGGCGATGATTTAGGCAGACTGTATTCAAATACATCAAATCTGTAAGACTTCTGTCCTCTGACAATGGATTCAGGCATTTCTCTATTTCCTCAGGGTTCACTTTTCTCTACCAAATCTTTTATTCTCCCCTGAACACTTGTGTAATTCAGCAGTTTCCTGGATACATTTGAAAAACTTATCTGGATTTTTTTATGGTTTTTCATCTCCAGGGCATCCTCCTTTATATTTTTGAGTAGTCCATTACTTTTCCCAGCTGAGACCTCAGGCAAGGAGAACTGTGGGTTTTCCATATTAATTTCCTATGAGCTAGCTGTTTTCAGTGATAAATTTGGGGCATGAAATTCTGTCCCATACTCCAAATGAAGTCTTTCCCTTCTTGTAGAAACGGATGTTTTTCATCATTGGACCTGCCCCACTAGAACTGATAAACTAATGGCACTGAGGTGGATAGGAAGAGAGCCATGCCAGCAACAAACAAGGACTCCTCCTTTTGTTACCTAAACTGTAGGAGTTCTTCATGAATAAACACTGCTCAGTTTGAGTCTTCAAGTGGATGTTTTGACAATTTTATTTTTACTTTTGGGGGAGAGAAGATACATGGACTTCTTCATGATGCCATGATTGTTAGTTGATTAAGTTATGTTTCATGATTTTAATTTTTAGTTTGTGCATTTCAATACCACTACAGTAGTACTTTTGTAAATCATGACTTTAGGTCCCTTGAGTTTTTGGATTCACAGTCAAGTTTGGAATATACTGTAGAGTTCATAAGGTAACATTTTTTTTCTCCATTTTGAAACTAATTGCCATTTAAAAATTAATTTCACTTTAACAACAAAACAGAGATTTATAGGTTTAACAGAGCAAACCTATAGGAAATGAGACTAATAGCAAAAATATAAGAATAATTTATTAGATATTCATTTGCAGCCACATATCATAAGGGAAATATATTCTATAAAGTCTAAGTTACGAGAGAGAGAGAGAGAGAGAGAGGGAGAGGGAGAAATGTTCCTCAGGAGAGAAAATCAGCTGAATCAAGCATCATGTCTGTGAGTTGTCAAGTGACAAAATACGCAATGTATTTAGCTTCTCATTGGTATTTTTCCATTAAAACAGTTAAGAAGGAGCACATTCGTCAATAAAAGAATAAGTAAGATATAATGGATTTTCAAAATGAAAGTTATTTAAATAATCACATATCTGCATATATATGCTTTCAGGAAACATTTACAAAGTAAGTTGGTCAGAGGGAGGTAAATATAGTCGATTTTATTAAAATTCTTAATTTTTCACTCAGTTATTTCCAGTAAGAGGATTATACTTTCTCCTACCATTGACTTTTGGCTTCTTCATATGACATGTGTTAGGCAATGGAATCTACCATAATATATGCTATATTTGGGGCAAAGTTTCCAATACAGCTATATTATTTGTCAGAGCCCCTTACATGTCTGGTGTCTGCCAATAAAACAACATGATCCAAGTAAAAACTTCTCTTTCAATATGGACCTCAGAATGTGCAGACATGATCTGCAGTCAGTTCTACTGCCTAGAGTAGGACCATAGCCAACCAGCAACTATCACATGATAGGGTTATAATTCACTGAGAGTTTGAATTGCTTTTACAGCAAAAGCTGACTACTACAGGCATAAAAGTTGTGCCTCTATAACAAAAGCACTGAATTATTAAGACTGATATTTTTGTTTTACTATGGCAATAAACAAAAACATGGATAAATTTTCTTCACGTTTAAAGGGATGTTTTGGGATTATAAGATTTAAAATAAAGGCTGTGTTGCTTGGAGATATAAAAAACCTGAGGTTGCAGAAGCCCAAGTGATTGCTAAGTAGGAGAGACAGCTTTGTAGATAAAGATGCCCTGGACAGAGAATACAAGTAGTGATTTCAAGTATGAACCCCAAATTAAGGCACAAAGGTAGATGTTCCAAAGTGAAGCTGTAGATTTTCAGTCAACCTGCAACTTGAGCAGAAACTTCATGACGCATGTTCAGAATGAGTAACAGGTTCAGAATGATCAGAAAGACTGGTTCGTACTAAATTTAAAGAGAATAGAAGCACCATACTGAATTTTAATGTAATAGTCCACTACAGACCTTTTTTTTAAAAAAAAATTGCACATCAAGTGATGGTTATGTTTCTATAGTATTTTATATAATAGGGGTCACATTTATCATTAGACAGGATCATTCTGAAATTATCAAGGGCTTGAAAGGTGAACAGAGAGATGATTCTTTTAGTATAGACTATGAGAAAGTGTTCACCCATATGAGAAAACAACTTTTGCTCTTAACTGGTTCTGAAAAAAAGATATATAAAAGGGACTACTTAGCACAAAATCCAACCAAAAAAGGAGAAAAGGAAAAGATAGTCCTGCTTCCCATTTTTCTCCTTGTTTGGAGTTCTTGTATCTTTTTTGCAAAGTAGTGTAGATCATGGTACAATGAATTCAGAATCCTGTGATCAATTTGATCTTGATTTTTCAGGGAGCATTGTAACACTCAAGCCATCTGCTTGCCTCTGCAAATTCAGTGATTGGTTAACTAAGTGGTGGTTCCTAAGTTCTGAAAATCCCTAAATGAAAACTAAAGTGTGAAAGGAAATAAAGGAGAACCCTTATGAGTGGAAAAAAAAAAAAAAGCTTTAGTGTTAGAGTCTTTGCATTCGGGAGTAAGATCTAATAGTGGTGACCTTGGTAATAGACCTAAAAATTAATCAAGTAACATATTTTAGAAATCCTTTTTCTCTATTACCCAAGGTCATAGCAATGAGTCATCTGAAAATTTTAAGCATCTATTTGCTTGTAAAACTTATACCTATACTTATTCCAGAGAGATTTTCAACTTTAAATAAAATGTTTTGCCATAGCCTGATAGTTCTCCTTTAGGGTCTGCCCCCCTTTTTCCCAAGTACGGGTGATAACCTCTCACTTCTTAAACTCTTTTTTGTCCAAAGTCATTTTTCAAAGTCTGCTGAACAATATAGAATTTTACTATAGAAACCAATCTTAGAATTCACCTCTTCTCTCTGTCGCCAAATTTCCAGAGAAGGGAAATGAAGCCCCAGGAGCCTTGTGTTCCCACAGTTAGGCTGTAGTAGGTTACACAGCCCAGCTATTACTCTGCTTTTTATCCCTCTGAGACAGTTTGTGAAGAGTAGATCTCGCTACTGACCCTTTGTGGCTTCAAGGGGAAAAACATCTTCAACAGGAAAGCTTGAGGTTCAGTTTTTCTAATTGGACCCTGTGAATGACACTGACTTCCACCAGTTATTTAGCACATGTGAATCATGCAATAATTTCAAAATGCTTTTATATCAATAGCAACTTCTTAGTATAAATCAGACTAGCTTTATTACTTCTTCCTCCCCGAAACAGTTTCCCTGTTCACACAGACTTGATGCACACAGCAAGCTGACCAGATGTTTAGCTGTCTGGACTCATAAAGTGTACATGGTACAAACCAGAAGTTTTAGGTTGAGGGTGAGAAAAATCTTACCTCTGGGATGCCTGGTTGCTATGGACAAATTTGGGGGGATGGCAGAGGGGACTGGGAAGAGGTAGAAGGACAGTCTGTACTTGCTGATGGAAACTCAGGAGTTTATGGGTGTTTTAGCCCATCTCTAGCTCCTAGAATCTTAGAAGATCCTGCTTTATCTTAGAAATCTATGATGCAAAAGAGGGTGAAGTGGAGAAAAGGGATATTGGTGGGGTCGCATTCACCCCTGACTGATTCCAAGCAGAAAGAGCAAAAGCCAGTTCTCAGGGCAAAGCCGTAGCAGTACTTTACAGGACTGTTCCCGAGTGAACACCTGAATGTAATGTGCTCCCCTTGGAATAGTGACTCTTAGCACACATCCAGAGGCAGTTCCAGACCTGGAAGAAGAATGCAGCTCTCATGGGCATTATTCAAAACAACAACAACAACAACACACACACACACACACACACACACACACCACCCTCTTTGAATCATAACCTTTGAATCTGAGTCATTCAGCAGTGTTTTCTTTGTTCTTTGAAGGCAATTTCAGCATTGAAGTCTACACCAGGCATTCTGATTTTCAGCCTTCCCTTGTCAGGAACCTCCCATCTTAGCTACCCTCGTGGGAAGAGTATGGTTTTCTTTTAGGCATTGATTTTAAAGAAATACTACTTTAGACAAGCAGAGTGAAGGGATTTGAGGTCTTGGAAGAGTCAGTAGAGATTATTGTCAGTCTTCCCTTAAAGCTATCTCTGCCCCTGGGACACATGGCCTGCCAAATGGCTCTATAAATCTGATCACCCTCACCTTCCTTCTTCCTCCTCCCATGTTAAAATTTTCTCTGATTTATCAATAGCTTTAGGAAAGTTAAGAAAAATGAAACCAAACAGAAGTTCTGATCCTCCACAGCCACCAATGCACTGATGATGCATCATCGTGATTTCTGCTTTTAGAGACTGGGCTTCCCCATGCTGAGGTCATCTTCCTAACCCTCACCCCCTCCCCTCCTCCTCTGATACCTTATAAACCCTCTGAGAGTCTAAAACCATGCTTGCTAGAAATTGTTAGGTAAATTTACATGGCCCATGCTACTAATTCTCTCCTCTGTTGATTTTCAAAGCCCTGCCTGATGACCCTTGAAATGTAATACTTGAATTTCATGTCTACAGAAAAAGCTAAATGTAAGATTTGACACTCATATTTCGACATCTTTCCCACTTACTGCAGCAGCTCTTTTATTATCTTGTGTGCCTCATGTCCCCATTTCTGCTCTCCCTCCCCACACAGCCTCAAACCTTCAGGTTATCTGATAAAGAGCATAATTAACCGGCATCACTTATGGCAGAGCTCCTCTTCCACCGGACAGCTGTTTATGAAGCCAGTTATGTGTGGATTTAACTGATCAAGTGCTATCAGAGTTCTCTTCTCTTTGCGCTGAGGATTCAGTGGTCTGTGGTTCAAAATGTTTTATCAAAATCTATTCCTGCAGTTGAGCATTCTGGTCTCACTCCTTGCAGGTGGATTACAAGTTTCTGTACATCAGAGTCAGAAGGAACCAGAAAGCTAACCAACTGAAGGGAGGAAGCCAGGTTTGAAAGAGACTATTAAAAGAGCAATGGAGTTTAGGAAATGGGTGTGTGTAGGGGGAGTAGGCAAAGGAGAGAGGGCAAGGTGCGGACATCCAACAGCAGTGGCCCGTGCTGAGGAGAACGTGAGGAATCACATCTACGGGTGGTTCAGAGGAAATTTCCCTGAAAAGACCTCTCTGGCTAACTGGAGCTTTGGGTTGTGGCGGAGATGGAAATGCACAATGAAAACATCATCTGTTGCCATTCTCTGTGCAGCCTTAGCACACAGTAGCTGCCAGCGAGTATTTGTGTAATAAATGAAGCACCGGCCAAACTAACTCGATGTTTTCCCACAAACTGTAAAATTTCGTGACACAGTCACTTCCACGCACACACAGTCCCGACCTAATTTAAAGGGAAATATAGGGAGGCCAAGGTCCCTGTGGCTGCATGGGGGAAAAGGCAAGAGGAAACAGGCCAACTGAAAAGACAGAAGACCCCGTGAGGCTGGTCTTTTACACAGTTCGTCTGGTTCCTGCCGACTTCTGCGGTCCCCACCTGTGGGCCCCACGTAACCAGGAGTTCGCGGTCCTGGGGTGGTGACAGGGCGTCTGTCAGGGGCAGCATCCGCACCTGCCGCGCTGCCCCCCGCGTCTCTGCACGGAAGCCGAGGTCGAAGCACGTTGCAGTGCGGTGCTGAAAAGCTCCCAGAACCCGCCCTTTGAGCAGGACCCCAGCACCAACCGGGGTCCTGGGAGTGCTCTGGGATTCAGATCACCCTGCCAACTCCAGGGCCGCTTCTCCGCTCGTGCCCCCCACGCGGGGGTGGACCCGCGGTTTTGCGCGCCCTGGGCACCGGCGGGGAGGTCGAGACGGGAAGCACAGTGGGCAGGGGGCGC